>NC_142933.1:82596239-82601239 GCF_046866305.1 Octopus bimaculoides
AAACAGCAAAGCGGCATATATCGTATTCAAAAAGTGGTGTTCCAATGAAAGACGAAACCTTTAAATGATGCGAAAATAGAGCGAAAAAAGGAACTTTTTCAAAGAATTAGATTGTAAAAACAGTCGAAATGGGAGAGAACAGAGAATAGTAATAACGAGGGTGTGTGGGTATGAACAGTAAGAAGAAAGTGGGGTGGAAATATTAAGGGATGGGAGAGGGAGTGTTCTTTATTTTATTTCCTCCTTGAATCGTTAAGCATTCCCATACGGTCAGAATTATTGAAATATCTTCCACCGTCTCCTTTCCTATCTGCTTCTTTTCTTCATTCCCTCCTTCTATGTCTCTGTCATGCTCTGTCCCATCTCTCTCTGTCGTCTGTCTGTCTCTCTCATTGTTCATATATATGTGTGTGTGTATGTATATATATATATATATATATATATATATATATATATATATATACGCACACACATGCATATACGTATAGTATACATACGTGCCTCTGTTTGATATTAGCAAGTTCAGCTGTACTTTTTACGTAAACAACAATCAGGCACAAAAAAAAAATACAAGCAACAGAGACAACGATAGAACCAAAATTTCATTGCCGTCATTTTCTGAGTTCCAATCCCACCTACTACTATTTCCTTTGCCTTTCGTCTCTATGATTGACAAGATAGTCTTCTATGAACCCAATAACTAACCGTAAGCCTCATCAGCTAACAATTCATCAAATTGTTGCGGAAATGTCAGCACTTGCAACAACTACTTTAGATCGTGTTACGGATCAGAAGTTAGGATACCCTGTAAATGTCCGGAAAATACCACATAAGCAAATTCACATATATCATCGTTTGCACGTGGTATTTTCCTTGTGTGGCGAGACTACCAAGTTGGCAACATTCATTTCATATGACTTTGAGTGGCGAATCGGCAGAGTCGTTAGATCGTATAATGAAATGCATTATGGTATTTGATCCGGATGTCTGAGATCCGAGTTCAATTCCCGTCGAAGTCAACTTTATCTTTCATCCTTTCCTAGGAGATAAAATAAAGCATCGGTCCTGAATGATGGATTGGCGGAATTGTGAGGGCCAGATGAGATGTCTTGCGATATTTGTCCTGCATTTTTCTGTTCTGAGTGCTTGGGATAGTAGACTTCATCTATCACTCGGATCAACCCCTTTGTTACCATATTTCCCTTGAATTACACCGTATCATAATGATAAAGAATTTACCAGAATAACTTCTGTTATTGATAGGATGATATTTGGAACATATATCGATTTCAAATTTTGGCACAAGGTCAGCAATTCCGAGGTAGGTGGTAAGTCGATTACATTGATCCCCTGTGCTCAACTGGTACTTATTTTATCGACATCGAAAGGATAAAAGGCAAAGTCAACCTCGACGGAATATTTGGAACATGTATCAACATGAAATTTTAATGGAAATTTTTTTATTTAGCTCACTTTAAGAAGGAAGTTTGTACGGTACAACCAGGCTCGGTCTCAAACAGGTTGGTATCAAAAGAGACAGCTTCTACTCATTG
The DNA here is from genome assembly GCF_046866305.1 of Octopus bimaculoides. Lineage (NCBI taxonomy): Eukaryota > Metazoa > Mollusca > Cephalopoda > Octopoda > Octopodidae > Octopus > Octopus bimaculoides. Next base: position 82,597,793 of record NC_142933.1, read on the forward strand.
GAAATCTTTAAGGCAGTTCATTCTGCTGCCAGCATTCGGATCAGAATTCTAGTTAAGAATAAATTCCTCCATTTCCTTCCACAAACCTTGGTGGTTCTTGTAAATAAGATCACAGGTATTGCTTCTCCATCTGTGATTAAACTGTAAATAAACAAAACCCACACGTTTCAGTATGGTTGTTTTAATGCAAAATATTGTCTTCTTTACTTCCAATTTCTTTATTGTCTGTGGAACTACGTGAAGAGCTTGGTGTCTGTAGAGGCATTGATGACATAGAAGCAATACCAGGGCACTAGTGTTCTAGAGAAGATTTACTGAGCAGTGGAAGCAGAGTGAATATTGTGATAAGATGTTTTAAAGATGGTAGGAAGAGAGAGAGGCGCATGTATCTGGTAGAATTATGATAAGTTGAAATGTAGCCACATAGCTTAGAAAATGACTGATGTAGTTGCGGCATTAGAGATGTATAGAGAGGAAACAGTGTTTCCTTAAGCATATAGTGGTAGCGAATTTATCTGTGTTTATCTGAGTTTATCTGAAAGTCGTTGATTGAAAGCTCTTTATAATATGTTGTCAAGAATTTTGTTTGTGTGTGTGTGTATTAGTCGCGGGCATCGCCAAAGAAGTATTATCACAGATTTGTGGCGAATTCCAAGGTTTTTCCGTTGTGTGCTGATCGTGCATAAAGTGGATGCAGCGTATCTCTGCTCTCAGTGAGTGAATTACGTCCCATGTGTAACAAAATTTTAATTTAATTTATATATTTATTTATTCGTCTTCATTTAGTAAGTATTACTTCCTATTTGCTTCTATCTAAAAATCAAACGAAATGCCAACTATTCCCTTCAAACTTTGCTTTTATGTCCTGGGCATCAATGTTTTGAAACCGACCTTTTTTTTCATTACATTTCAGACAGATTCAGCGCCGAGTTGCTGGAGCAGAAATATCGTTATACCAAATATTCTGCTCAATACCACAGATTTCTTTGTCAGTCGCTTGACCCTAACCACTTGAGCATGTCCCTTAGTGGCTGACAGTATGCACATCTCTGATCATGAGCAGGAATCGTGAGGGAGCAATATAGTCATGTGATGCGAGGGATTCTTTAGGGTTTGAATAAATGTAACAAAAGCGGAGTTTGAAGGAGATATTAACCATTCTTTATACTTTCTAGGGGTAAGCAAATAGGAAATAACAGTTTCTACTGAAGGACAAAAGTCGTGTTACACAGTGTTATAAACTACCATGGAATTGTTAAAGACGACAAAGCGGTCAAACACCCACAAAATGCTTTCTTTCGGGATGTCTTCACGGAAGCAGAGTAATTCTTGCGTTGAGATGTTTTGATTACGTCTGGATGAAGTCTGCACGTGGGAGGACAAACAGAAGTGAAGAACTGTATTATCTATGAAGGAGTGTGTGAGATTAGGAGTGACAATGATAATGCTTTTAACCACAAAAGGAAGAATGATGGTGGCTGCTGCATGAATGAACACTGTATTACAAAATTCGTAGAACGTTGACTGGGAGAAAGAATGATTATTTATACTCGCTGCCAACGAGTAGACTGACAACGAACTTTCTGTGCTTGACATGAGAGACGTATGGAGACAAGAGTCGTCTAACTTCGTTGAGTTTTGTTCTTCTGTTCTCAAAGTTAACAATATTGTTGTTGCTGAAGTCTTTTAAGTCATTGAACTTAATAAAAGCATTAAGATTATAACAATTTTGATTACAAAAATAGGGGTTATCTTCATGTTTTTTTTTATCGTTTCGCATCATTAAGTAACAGTAATGTACTGAGTTTAAAAACAAACTTGTAGATTTCTATGTTTGCAATTGTTATTATTATTATTATTATTATTATTATTATTATTATTATTATTATTATTATTATTATTATTATTATTATTCCGCCGAAGTCGTTTTTGCCTTTCATCCTTTCGGAGGTCGATAAATTATGTACCAGTGAAACACTGAGGTCCCAAAATTCCAGGCCTTGTGCCTTTAGTAGAAAGAAGTATCACTATTATTATTTAAGGCTGCGAGCTGGCAGGATCGTTAGCGCGTTGGACGAAATGCTTAGCTATATTTCCCCCGTTGGTACGTTCTGAGTTCAAATTCTGCTGAGGTCGACTTTACCTTTCATCCTTTCGGGGTCGATAAAATAAGTATCAGTTAAACAATAGGGTCGATGTAATCGACTCATCCCCCCACCCGCCAAAATTGCTGCCCTTGTAGCAAAATTTGAAACTATTATTATTATTGTTATTATTATTATTATTATTATTATTATTATTATTATTATTATTATTATTATTATTATTATTGCTTGAAGACCAACCTCGTCCAGGGCGACTTCCGAACGAATGAAAACATCACGAAAATTCGTGAACTAATCTTCGAGGACCGTCGCCGAACAACTGACGGACCTTTTTCGAAAGTCATCACTGGTGACGAAAGCTATGGCTACGAGCCGGAAACGAAGCGGCAATCAAGTCAATGGAAGCATTCAATGTTACCACGCCCCCAAAAATCACGTTCAAGTTGAATTCCAATGTCAAGACGATACTGGTTTGTCTCATCGATGCGAAAGGAATTGTTCTCACAGAATTTGTTCCCCTTGGTCAAACTGTTAACTAGACATTTTGCTTGTCAGTTCTGAAGCGTTTGCGAGACGCGGTGAGATGAAAATGCCATGACCTGTGGAAAAGTGGAAAGTGGTGGTTTCATCCCGGCAATGCGCATGCGCACACCACCTTGGAGATGAGACAGTTTTTGACCAAAAATAGCAGGACTCCGCTTACCCACCCTCCCTATTCACTCGATCTTGCTCCCTGCGACTTTTCTTTTTTTGTTCCCCCGAATGAAAACTGTCCTTAAAGAAAAGCATTTTGCAGATGTGGAAAAGGTGAAGAAAAAAACATGACGGAGGGGTTAAAAGGCATCACTTCGTAAAACTTCCAGGACTGCTTCGAACAATGGAAAATGCGTCTGGAAAACCGATGCATTGCTTCAAATAGAGGATACTTTGACGGTGATAAAAGTGTAAACATGTACCTAGGTAAAGCTAAGTGAATGAAATAATATTGCAAAATTCAGGTTTCTTTTGGGTCCCTCCTCGTATGTTTATTATTATTTAATCGATTGTCTCCCAGCATACACACAGACAGACAAACACACACACACACACACGCATAAGCACATACACACACTAAATATTTGGCTTTGTGTCTATGCTATACAAGTTACATATACGCATTCCAAAGAGGCCTAGCAGCAGAAAAGAGCGACGATTTTCTATAGAAAAAAATCTAAGCATTGACGAAAATCAACTAGCTGGTCAGTCCCACAATATTTTCGTCTCGGGGACTTCGGAAAATATCCCGAAATTCCTAGTCTATCGCTTCTATTAGTTTGTGACAGACTCTACAAGTACAGAAGTG
>NC_142933.1:82611239-82618739 GCF_046866305.1 Octopus bimaculoides
AAAACGTTTTATAGAATCATGGTCAAGGTGGCTTCGTGATTTATACGTGCCATTCTTGCTACATGTATCCATCTTTTTTCGAAACATTTGCTAGACAACACTTGCCTCTCTACTCTAGATAGATAGATAGATAGATAGATAGATAGATAGATAGATAGATAGATAGATAGATAGATGGATGTAGCTCGACAGATATGCATAAAAGAGAAAAATCATAAGCTTCCACGTTCAGGTTTGTGAAATATACTTAAAATCTAGAGAATACCTTAAGCTAACCTTCCTTAGTATGGTTATCACGTGATTACTTTTAATTTTCTTCGTATTTTCATTCTCTTCATTTATTTATCGCAATATTTTGAAGGTTGCCGGCCATAAACTCATCGCAGAACTTCTCCAAAAGTTATGACACTTGAATGGTTAAGGTTCAACCATTTTTCTTGAGAACTGTTTTCAGAGAAGTTCTCTTTTATAGGTAACAATGACGCCTGCTTCACATTTTCGAGGGGTAAACAGGCTTCGTTTCATTCTCACAAAAAAATAAATAGGAAAAAGAAGAAATATATGATTTTTAATTGAATTGAGCTTAATTAATTTTAAAACCCGAGCTATGTTGTGCTGACGAGTCCAGAAAGTGGACCATATAGGAAATAATGCTATCCACGGATATCAGTGACGTTAAGGACTGTACCTTAAGGAAATGAGAGAGAAACATAAAGGAATTATATGGAAATATATATGTGCTCTTCATTCTTTGACAATGATTCTTCCACAAATGAAAAATAAACCTAGAAGCGATTCTCTCCCTTAAGAAGCAATTCCCAGTAATACCACCACATGTTTCTAAATCAGTCCTTTGCTTCTTTCATTCTTTTCAATCAGCCATTGTTTTCTATTAAGTAGTTAGCTTAAATACTGAAATTATGCTGAATATCTTGATTTGTATTGCTTTAATAATGTCTGAAAACAATCTTAGAGTGAGTGTCACTGTGAAACAAAAACAAATCTCTGACAATTTTCAGGCGTTTCCTTTATCGTTGGTGCACTTCAACAGTGTCATGGGACGGGCTTCCTCTACCTAGACTAAGTAAAAATAAAACTTTAGGACTTCCCACTCTTTAAATATTCTGTCAACAGATGACAAGAAAGAACGCCATCTAGTTACAACGCAACGTAACAAACTGCAATTTTCAATATCGACGAATTCACAAAATTCATTTTTAACTGACCTGTCCTTTGAACTGAGGAAATGGTTGTACACTTTGAGCACAATATTTCCAAGATCAAATTGTTGTTCTGTAGCAAATCTTTTTGTATTATGCAAAATACGATCAAAACAGTTTTGACTCATTTTCCAGTTTATCTTGCTATAATTTGCACTTGCATCGTCAGCAGTGTATGCCGACACTTTCGTCAAATCCAGACTTAATGTCTCTAGCTTACTTAGTTACTGATTTGTTTCCTCTGGTGATTCATTGTTATCACTGCAAAAGACAACACATATTGCACTCTCTTCTCAATAGGGAAATATCTCAGAAGTATTGGAAAACAGTTCATTGCACCTTTCTTTGACGCATTAGCATGTTATATGATATATTTTAGATGCCTTTGTGCAAAAGGCGGCGTTAGAATGTTTTCACATAGAGATTTTGCTTTAGTTTTCACACATGTTAAAGTTTTTACTATCAGAGTCACTATAGATTTCTTTGTTAACTTTTACTTCACAATCAGCACTTCTGTATGACTGATGAAGAGTCTCAGCATGATACACTTTGTACTAGTCTGCAGCTAAGATTTCATCTTCTCATGCTGATCGAGCTGGAGAGAAAAATGATGACAATGATGATGTACCAGCAATATGAGCGTCAGCTTTATGTTTATCTGTGTTAGCGTGAACGCACGCTAACACAGATAAGCCCAGCATTTTCCCCTCCCTTCTGCCAATTTCCATATTACAACGAGAGTAAATACACACAAAACAACAGGCACACACACACACACACACACTCACACACACACACACACACACACACACACACACACACACACACACACACACACTCTTGAAAGTTAGCTTTTTTCCCGCTTTTAGCAATAAACCTAAATTCTTTGAATTATTCCTGATTAAAAGTAGTCTTTCTGTTTTGGGCATTTCTTCAGGAGCTTCAATGAAAAACAAAGAAATCAGCCGCCCGCAATTGAAGATTTGGGTAGACTTATTATCACTGTGATATGTCGACAACGAGAAGAAAACGTTTTGCCCTTTATTTTCAAATGCTTATCGTATAATATGGCATTACGCTTTTTTAACTTTCTATCATAACAAAACCTTTTTCTTTTACTTGCTTCAGTCATTTGATTGAGGCCATGCTGGGGCACCGCCTTGAAATTTTAGTCGAAAGCCTGGTACTTACTCTATCGGTCTCTTTGCCGAAACGATAAGTTACAGGGACGTAAACACACCTGCGCCACCGGTTGCCTAGCGGTGGTCACACACACACCATGCACACACACACACATATATATACATATATATATATATATATATATATATATATATATATATGTGTGTGTGTGTGTGTGTGTGTGTGTGTGTGTGTGTGTGTGTGTGTGTGTGTGTGTGTGTGTGCGTGCGTATATATATATCGGATCCTGTTAAATTGTCCAACCCATGACAGTATCGAAGAGATGTTAAGTGATGGCAAGGATGATGATGAGGTGAGGATGATGGTGTTGGTGGTGAAAAGCGGAAAGGTTCTGATATTTACGTTTGTAGCTATATCTTAGGGAATTTTAATATTTTAAAATAACAACGACAACAGCTGACAATGGGCATGAACTCACTAAGATGCATGAAACGGGTGTCTAGTGTTACATTTGGCTCAAGGCGGCGAGCAGGCAGAATCGTTGGCATGCCGAGAAAAATACTTAACGGCATTTTGTCCGTCTTCACGTTCTGAGTTCAAATTCCGCCAGGGTTAACTTTGCCTTTCATCCTTCCGAGATCGATAAAGTAAAAATTATATGAGCACTGGAGTAGATGTAATTGACTTGTGCTCTTCCTCTGAATGGCTGGTTTTAAGCAAAAATTTGAAAGCAATATTACTCTTAGCTGAATCGGTAGAGCGTCGGACAAAATACCTTGTAGTATTTAGTTTTGACTTATTGTTACGTTCTGAGCTCAAATCCTGCCGGAATCGACTTTGTCAATCATCCTCCGAAGATAAGTGCTAAAGAGTGTTGGATAAAAAGCTTTAATGTCTTGTGATATGTGCGTTTCTTCAACTTTTGGCCCTCTGAGTTCAAGCTGAAATCAATATTGTCTTTCAGCTTCTCACTGTCAATGATGGGATCGAAGTTAGCTATTTACCCCTCCCTTTAAAAATACTGGCATCATGCGTAAATCAGAAGCCATTGCATTTCATCCCTTCATGCCTTCATGTCCGATAAATAGAATATCAAACAAGGACCGGAGACGGTTCTCTTCGTCTATTTTTTTCTCTCCCTACCTTTTTAAATCAGCTATATGAAGGAATCCAATAAAAGAACGTCCCTTTACTCACAAGAAAGAAATCATTCCGGATGGAATAAAACGAGTATTTGTCAAGTACTGAACCGATTAAATCAACTACGTCCTTCTCCAGAATTTAAGGTATCGTTTTACTTGTTTCAGTTATTGGACTACGACTACACTGAAACACCATCTTGAAGGGTTTAGTTGAGGCTATAGTAGAAGACACTTGTCCACACACACACACACACACACACACACACACACACACATATATATATGCGTATATCTATATGTTTGTGTTTTTGTGTCTTTGTCTCCCACTGCTGTTTGACAATCGGTGTTGGTATGTTTATGTCCCCATAACTAAGTGTTTCGACAATAGAAACCGATTGAATAGGCTTAAAACATAAAGACCTGGGGTCAATTTGTTCGGCTAAAAATCCTTCAAAGCTGTGCCCCGGCATGACCACAGTCAAATGACTGAAACAGATTATATATATATGCGACCAACTTCCGCACAGTTTTCATCAACTAAATTTACTCAGAACCCCTGATTAGACTGGCACTGCCCTAAGGAACTGAACCTCGATCCAAATAGTTGGGAAGAGAACTTCTTAAATACACAACATCCTATGTTAATACTCAGTATCACTTTATCCAATGGGCCTTTTTCGCTTCAACTATACAGACAGACAGTGGGGGCGCAATGGCCCAGTGGTTAGGGCAGCGGACTCGCAGTTTCGATTCCCAGACCGGGTGTTGTGAGTGTTTATTGAGCGAAAACACCTAAAGCTCCACGAGGCTCCGGCAGGGGATGATGGCAAACCCTGCTGTACTCTTTCACCACAACTTTCTCTCAATCTTACTTCCTTGTTGTGCCTGTAATTCAAAGGTTCAGCCTTGTCACACTGTGTCACGCTGAATATCCCCGAGAACTACATTAAGGGTACTCGTGTCTGTGGAGTGCTCAGCTACTTGCATGTTAATTTCACGAGCAGCAAATAATCGTTCAACACAGACAAACTGACAAACTGAATTACAAAAAGACAAATGGATACACAGGCGGACATATTTACAAAGTAAGTGGAATCTCAAAATAGAATAAAGAATATGTTGCGCATATAAAGTTTATTATTAATACCCCAGTGTAAAATATAAATAACTACCAGTTTCCGGGAGGGTCCTGTTTATTTAAATATTCTTTTAATTTGAGATAATAGGTTCATGCCGCGGACAACTGAAATAGTGGGAGTAGGAAGTTATTAATGAATGTTGTGACCAGTTGGTATAACGTCAGAAGACACAAAATGGGATAAGATTTCAATCCCAAGTGGAAGATACATTTTCATTCTTCTTTTATTTATATTTTGTTGTTTTTGTTAGTATTTTGAATTTTACTGCTCTGTTATGTCCGTTAAAAGGCAAGGGGGGAGGGGAATAGATGTAAGAAATAACTGCTTTAAGCTGCTGTTACTTATCCGTTTTCACCCAATCTATCTATCTATCTGATTCCATCTCTTTCCACCTCTCTCTCTCTCTCTCTATGTATATATATATATACATATATATATATATATATATATATATATATATATATATATATATATATATATATATACACATATATATGCACATACATATATCTATACACTTACATATAAATGTTGTAAATGTATATGTACGTACATGTATATGTGCATATATATTGGGAAAAAAATGAATAAAAATGACTTTTCTGACAACCGGAATTGGTTTGTTTACTTTCCTGTAACTCAGAAGTTCGGCAAGAGACGGTAGAATTAGTACTATGCAAAAAAAAAAAAAAAAAAGAAGAAATTACTGGATCATTTGGATACTTATTTCACCATTATATAAAAGAGAACTGGAAAAGAAACCTGGATGACTGCTTTATCTTTTGGAAGGAGACCATTAATAAACTTTTGAAATTTAAATCAATACTAAATAAAATAAAGCCTAACAAAGGCGGCGAGCTGGAAGAAACGCTAGCCGCCGGGCGAAATGCTTAGAGTCATTTCGTCTATCTTTACGTTCTGAGTTCAAATTCTGCCGACTTTGCCTTTCATCCTTTCGGGATCGATAAATTAAGTACCAGTTGCGAAGCGAGCTTCTTAATCATACAGCCATGCCTGCATCTATTTTTGCACAGTCGCTGTCCTGCCACCGGTAAATGAAAAGTCCAACATCTCGGTCACCGGTCAGCTCTTTGCTGTGTGACAACTTTATGCTGATGACCTCGTGATACTGGTGACCTTAATCTTACTGCATGACTTCTTTATACTGCTGACCTCATTTATATTTGCTTGACCTCTTTAAACAACTATGACTGCTAAAAAGTCAGGTTTTCTTTGCAGCCATATTTCAACTAATTATTTTTCAACGCCAAACTACACATTTAATGGTGACCACCATCAATTATCTCAGCCGCCAATAAGCTATGGAGAGTGACCATTTCCTAGTCGGACGATCATTTCCTAGATGACTTGAATACTTAATAACTATGACACTAATTATCTCAACACACAGCAGCTCGGTGAATGTATAAATTGGTGGCAAACCAGACGAATGCATATAACATCCGGTATATTTAGCTTGAAGTTCCCTTCACCCTCAAATTTTTTATCTCCTTAAAGATCTTAAGCTGTAGCCATCTACAACAGAAAACTTCAATTATTTCAAGTATTCCATTTGCTGTTGCCCGCCACTGATATATATATATATAATATCTATCCATCTCTCTATCAATTTTTAGTCGGATGAATTCATCCCTGTGCCTTTTTTTAAAGACTGTTGCTTATTCTACAGGTTTCTTTTGCAGAAACGCTAAGTTATGGGGACAATTACACACACACACACACACACACACACACACACACACACACACACACACACACACACACACACACACACACGCACACACACACACATAAACACACACACACACACACGACAGGCTGATTTCTGTTTCTGTCAAGCAAATCCACTCACAAGGCTTTGGTTGGCCCGTGGCTATAGCAGAAGAAAACATTTGCCCAAAGTACCACGCATGAGGAAAACCGGGCCCATGAGCCTGGCTAGGCTTTAAAAGGGCGCATTTATTTATTTTTCTTTTTTTATAATATATATTTACGCTTATGCAACCTTTGTAAGTTAAGTCATGTAACGTCTGCTTTTCTTTCCCTTATTTTTCTTTTTGTTCAGTCACAAAAGGATGACCTCGGCGGATTTTGAACTCGGAGCGGAAATAGCGCGAGGCATTTTAGCTAACGCTCTACCGACTTTGTCAGTTGGTTGATCAGGACTTAAACAACAAGAACAACAATTGCAAACAGAGCATTGAGTCCTATGGTGCTTTACTAATTTTGCCTCTCCGCTTCTTACACCATATCACCGACCTTCTAATTAGCGGTAATTATTTATTTCTATATGATTAGTCGGGAGATTAACATTATCAATCACTAGTATGTGACACCGATATATTAAATGTTAAACTACAACATGCTCTCCCTTGTAATGCAATGCATCGGATAAAAATAATCCCTTATCTCATTATCAATGGGAACTAAGGAGATTGTCATGTTACTTCAAAATGTCTGCCATCAAAAGAATTACAAAGATTAGTCTGGCTTCATTTTCAAAGGATACAAATACGACCGCTACGAAGATCCATTAAAGTGTTGCATCCCGATCTGACTTATAGTTGAAGTAATTCGAAGAGATAAGACTTCAGCTTATGATCGGTAACGTAAATTGTGTGGTGTAGGTAGAGGCGGTTAGCAGAAGGCGAGCAGGCGAGACAGAAGAGGAAGAGTCCAGCTAAGGTTTTACCTAATATTAGAGTATAATATAATTATTTTTGTAATAAGGCCTGGACACGCAAATGTCTCCTCTGTAAATACAAAAACACATGCACGCGCGCGCACACACACAAACATGCACCCACACACGCACATACACACATACATTCACAC
>NC_142933.1:82626239-82766239 GCF_046866305.1 Octopus bimaculoides
TTTACGATACACATACACGCACACACATATATATATATTATATACACACACACATATGTATTCATGTCTCTAGTTTGTATATGTATCCACGTCTCACTCATCTTCCTATCACTCACTCTCTTTCTTTCTGTCTCCCTCTCACTTTTCCTCTACAGTTAATTGTGCTTATTTTGTAAATTTCATTAAAAGAAGCAATTAAACGGAGTAAAATAAACAAGTCATCCTGTATATATCTGTGACAACGAAACACAGGCATAAAAGCTTAGGAATACACATACACCTACGCAAAAGCATTTATACTTTGCTGCTTTTTTGGCTATTAAGACCCCAAGATCCCTGATCAAGCAGGCAGTAGTCATCTAATCACAATAGTTCCATTCACGACCATCCCTTCTTTTTGTACATCTGTTGCCATCAATATCTCCAAGTGTTTTCAAGATGGTAGCATGTGAATTAAAGGCACATTTTTTGTGTTATTTCCAGGAGGGGAACTGAAAGTATGCAATCTTTCTGCTTGGCAAGTGCACGCGTGCGTGTGGTCGCATGAACACTAACACATACGCTCGCGTATCAGTAATATAATGCAAATAGACACTCCGGAACCGCCAGAGTCATACTGACGGTGATTGTTTCGGCAGAATAGATTTATTTTGCTGTTCATACACCTGTCTTCGTCTTTTGTTTTTCCGTAAATTTCAACTATATATATTACAGAGTTTGTGTGTATGTCTGTGTGTGCGTGTGTATATGTTCTTTATGCATTCGTAAACCTAGTTGCCAATTATGACGTATGGGGTATCAAAAGATTCAGTAATCTTTCGGCTACCAAATGAACTTTAATTTCATTTACATATTTGCATTACAAAAACCTTAACATTATAATCTTTCTATAAGTCAACTATCGTAAACGACATTTTATATCACCACCACCACCACGCTACATATTCTATATGGGTGTGTATGTGCCTGTGAGTGTGCGTGTATTTGCGCGTTCTTTACGTACTTTAGACCGATGACTGAGAAGTATATGTGTGAGTGTATGTGACAGTGTATGTGTGTGAATATATATGTATGTGACATATATACTAAAAGATAATACTAAAAACGTCGGGATAGAGGATACTGTGACAGTGTATGTGTGTGAGTACATACGCCATTGAATTCGGGAAACCGGGCTCATGAGCCTGGCTAGGCTTTAAAAAGGGCGCATTTATTTATTTATTATTCACACAATACCGATATTAAATAGAGGTAGCGATTTCAGGACACCACGACCGCGCGCGCGTGTTTGTGTGTGCGTGTTTGTGCGCGTGTGCGCGTGTTTATTCCCCACAACTGCTTTTCTACTTGGTTTGTTTATGTTCCTGTAACAAAGCGATTTGATAAAAAGAAAGAAAGAAAAAAAAACAACTAGAATAAGTAGCAGACTTTAAAAAACATAAGGACCGGAGTCGATTTGTTCAATGCAGTGCTCCAGTATGGCTGCAGTTCAAAGACTGAAACAAGTAAAATATAATACTAAAAACGTTGAGATAGAGGATACTGTTTATTTAATTCGCCCGAAAGATAGTAATGGTATGAACCTCGCTCAGGCCGTGAGGAAAAATTTCAGTTTACAACTTTACTTGTGAGAGAGTGTGTGCTGTGGGTATGTGTGCTACAGTACGAGCGCGTATGTACGCGTATGTGTGTGTGTATGCGTGTGCCTTTGTAAGTGGGTGTAAGCGTGTTTTGTGTGAAAGAATTGCAAGAAGAACGAAGCACGTTTGCTATTGATAATTCATGAATTTTCATTTTAAAGAGTAGATATGTTGTTTTAGTCATTTACCAATATATGAAGCCGCTAGTTCTCGTTATGGAGTTCAGGTCAGACGGGTGAATGATCGTTCTGTAAATAGTTAATAGTGGTCTAGAAGAACCAGCGAGTGACTGGTACCAATGATATATATATATATATGTATATATATATATATATATATATATATATATATATATATATATATATATATATATATATATATATATATATATATATATATATATATATATATGTATGTATATATATATATATATGTATGTATGTATGTATGTATTTACAGATACATACATTCATATAAACATACATACGTATATTATATATGTGTTGTGTGTGTGTGTGTGTGTATCTATATATGCATATATGTATATATATGTATGTGTGTGTATATGTATATACGCATATACATACATACATACATTACATATATATATGTGTGTGTATGTATGTAATGTATGTATATATATGCGTATAAACATACACACATATATATGTATATATATAAATATATATATATATATATATATATATATATGTGTGTGTGTGTGTGTGTGTGTATGTATGTATATGTATACAGTAAGGTATATTTACCAACACCAAGTGGCAGTCCTACGTAGGACGATGCCCGTGGGCATATGGAGTAGTGGTTAAGAGCGCGGGCTACTAACTCCAGTTAAGGTTGTTGCCAAAAATTAAATCACTGAGATGGCAGGAAGCTACAGGCCCATTGCTTGCCTAAACATTATGTACAAACTGTACATAAGTTGCCTCAAACAATTCTTCCAGAACCATTTTTACTGCGCCATCCTGGAGCACCGCTTGCAAGAGTTTAGTCGAACGAATCAACTCTAATACTTGTATTTAAGTCTGGGACTTACTCTATCGGTCTTTTGTGCCAAACCATTAAGTAACGGGGACCAATATCTATCTATCTATCTATCTATCTATCTATCTATCTATCTATCTATCTATCTGTTTGTCTGTCTGCCTGTCTGTCTCTTTGTATATATATATATATATATATATATATATATATATATATATATATATAGAGAGAGAGAGAGAGAGAGAGAGAGAGAGGGATGATGTGGTAAAAGAAGTTTTCATGCCCAGTAGGACTTAACCAGGAACCATGCGGTTGGAAAGCGAACTTCTTAACACACGCCCATGAATACATTCTTTCTCGAATCTCCCCGGATGAGATGAATAAATAATCAAGAAGCTATTTTCTTATTTATTCTCAGCCATGTTCCACTCCCAAACCGCGATAAACGAACAGGATTGGAACCATACCTCCATTTAGTCCCAGCGCACTAACCTAATCCATCTAAAGTCAATTTAGCCAATTCAGACATGAATTCGGGCCGAAACTAACATGACATGGCATTTTCATTTGATGTAGTATCTGTCTGATCAAGTGACCTGAGAGGATATGTTCCAGATATTAATGTCTCGTTTGTATGTTGATAGCATCCTTATCTTTGGAGTCGATAATCGAGTGAAAGAAATGGTCGGAGGGTTGGGAGTGGAATGGCAATGATTCAATGTTTCTGATAGCAATCACATATACGTTCTCTTTTCGTTTTTTTTTTATCATTTCCTCCCGCCTTCTTTATTAAACCAGATCCCACGACATTCTAGACACGACCAGACTAATACACACGTTGACCACAACAAAGTAATTATATCAGGTTAGCTTCTAGGCAGTTATTAAAATGCACCTGAGAGATCGTTAGAGAAGACCTCCCCTTAAAACGCACACATACACAGTAAGACAACACGAATTTAGATAGAATGGTGTATTGATATAATGCAGCAAACTAACCCTAAACCTGCTGTCTAATCACGTAATTTTATTGCAAGATATACAGCACACACTTAAGGCTAATTTACATCAATACATCTACATTTTCCATATGTTAATAGATTTCGTAATTAACTACATTTTGTATCCTCATACGTTCCTATATAAAACATATATCTTCTCTCTAACTCTCTCTCTCTCCCTTCAATTTCTCTCAAATCCTCTGAGTGTTCTCATGAATATATTGACTAGAGAGAGAGAGAGACATTGTTAATATTCTGACAGACTGAAGCACGGAATTTGGTCTTGAAATTTTTCAACCTTTAAAATAAATGTACAGCTCCCATTCCTGATATATGTCAAGCACTCCTATGTCACTTACGTCCTGATAAATGAGAGTGAGTAAGTATACACACACACATATATATATACACACATATATATACACATACATATATACAGACACATATACACACACATACATACATACATACATACATACCCACATACATACATACGTAAACATACATACATACACACACACTTATACACAAATACACGCAGGCTCAAACACAAATGTATGTATGCATGCATGCATGTATGTATGTATGTATGTATATATATGTATGTGTATATAGATGTATGTATGTAAGTATGTATGTATGTATGTATGTATGTATATATATGTATGTGTATATATATGTATGTATGTAAGTATGTATGTATGTAAGTGTGTATGTATGTATGTAAATATATGTATGTGTATATATATGTATGTATGTATGTATGTAAGTATGTATGTATGTATGTATGTATGTAAGTATGTATGTATGTATGTTTGTATGTATATATATGTATGTGTATATATATGTATGTATGTATGTAAGTATGTATGTATGTATGTATGTATGTATGTAAGTATGTATGTATGTATGCATGTATATATGTATATGTATGTATGTATGTATGTATGTATGTATATGTATGTATGTATGTATGTATGTATGTATGTAGACTGTTACTTGTTTCAGTCATCAGACTACGGATGACGTAACGGAATATATTCCGAACATTAATGTCTGACTTTAAGTTGATAACGATAAACAACATAGAATAAAGATACACACACGCACACAAACACACGCACACACACACACGCGCGCGCGCGCACACTCACACACAAATGCACACATTGGTATGTTATGTATGTGTATGTGCATGTGTGGATATGTGTTTATGCTTATGTTTCCTTATGGTTCCACACTCGCAGAGTTCTACGTGGCTACAATACCAAATAAAACTTTACCAAAATATGAGAATTATACATTAAGCTAATGTGGCCGATGTACTCACCGTAATGGCCAACGTTGGAAAATTAAATGAAGATCAAGCATCTAAAAAAGTACAAATCAAACTCTATTGTTATACATTCTGGTAAATACGAAAGATATATCACGTTCGTATAGACCAGTGCTCCGCAACCGGTATGCCGCGACACAATGATGTTCTACAGGCGTATGCTAGGTGTGCTGTAGTGGTCAAAATTTCCATTTTTGAACTTGGCATACCAATCACGGGAGGTTCTTTCAGCTGTGGCACCCTCTCCATACACAGCACAAATGTCGTGAACAGATTTTGCGGCCTTAGAACATTGATTAAAAGCAAAAAGGTGATGTCGAAATGCTCGTTTTTATTAACTTGACATTCCATTTTAATGATCTGATAATAGATAAAAATTAACTAAAATTAACTAGAGAAAAAAAAAATTCTAAAATTTAAGAAAACGCCAGGCATTTAGTTGCCAACCCAACATATATATATATATATATATATATATATATATATATATAGGTATGTATGTATGGATATATATATATATATATATATATATATATATATATATATATATATATATATATATATATATATGTATAGGGAGAATTCACAAAAAACAACAGACGAAGACAGGTGGTGTAGAAAACAAATAGGTGTATTAGTATAACGGTCGGGGATCGAAAAAGTCTTTAACGTTTCGAGCCTACGCTCTTCCACTATATATATATATATATATATATATATATATATATATATATATATATATATATATATATATATATATATAGTTATATAATTATATTTCGACATAATCGTTTTCAATTTTTCTCTTTCAAAACAAATTCATAAACGTATATATATATATATATATATATGTCTGTGTGTATGTGTGTGTGTGTGTTTGTGTGTATACATGTGTAGGTATTAATGCATGTACGCATGTTTGCATGTATGCATGTATGTATATATGTATGCATTCCTGAATGAATATATGCAATTATATATATATATATATATATGCATTATATTTATAGTCTTTTCTTTCTTTTGTCATATTGTGATACCAGCCTTCGGCTTTTCCCACTGTCATGGCGTCTACACCTCGGTGTGCTAGAGATGGAGAGAAAAAGTGGGAGAAAGAGAGAGAAGAGTAAGAGAGAGTGAGAAAGAGAGAGATAAAGAAGAAAAATGGAGAGAGGAAAGAGACAAATAGAAAGAGAAAACAGAGTGAAGAAGAAAAGAGAGAGAGAAGGAAAGAGAGAGAAAGAGAGAGAGAGAAAGGAGAAAGAGAGAGAGAAGGAAAGATAGAGAGGGAGAGAGAGAGAGAGAGAGAGAGAGAGAGAGAGAGAGAGAGAGAGAGAGAGAGAGAGAGAGAGAGAGAGAGAGAAGCGATGTATACGAATAGGTCACGCTATCTCCGATATATGATTTACTTTAAAAAATGGTATCCACGTCAAGGAAATTATAAAATATTACTCGTAATTTTTCTTCTTAAAATAATTTCGTTTGGAGTATTCCCAGAATTTAGAATTTAGAAATTTAAGAAATCTAATGCGTTCTTTCTTTTTTTTTTTTATTAATTTTGTTAATGGAATGAAGGAGAAAAAAACCGCATGTGATTTTGTATATACACACATATACAAACCCACACACATATGCATGCAGGCATGTGTGTGTCTATATATGTGTGTGTGTTTGTGTGTGAGTGTGTGTGTGTGTGTGTGAGACTATGTGTGTGTGTATGTGTATATGGCTGAGAGAGAGAGAAAATGAGAGAGTGGGGCGGAGTGTGGGCACATTCTGCACCTGTGAAACTTGGTGGAGTTAACTTCCTTCTGTTTAAAAAATATATGCACACATATACATTCTGACAAATTCATACACACACGGATAGATAGATAGATAGATAGATAGATAGATAGATAGATAGATAGATAGATAAGGAGAGAGAGAGAGAGAGAGAGAGAGAGAGAGGCGAAAGACAGACAGGCAGGCAGGCAGGCAGACAGTGATACATAGATATCTGTGTACGTGTGTGTGTGTGTGCGCGTGTGTGTATATATGTATGTTTGTGTATATAGGTATGTATGTAACCATATGAGTGAGTGGGCGGGTGAAGGAGAGAGAGAGAGGGAAAGAGAAGGAATGTGTGTGTGTGTGTGTGTGTGTGCGTGCGTGCGTGTGCGTGCTCGCGTGCATACGTGTCTGTATCGATATTTATAAAGAAATCTCTTTGCTCATCGCAATTCTATATAGACCAAGTAACAATTTTCGTACTTCCATGACCGGGTTATAAATTTCGGGAATTTATAGATCTATCTTAGCACATAATTACAGTAATGGAGAAAAATGATTGGAGCAGACAATCAAAATCTCATGGGAAATTCCTCAACATGGACACGACATGGCTTCAGTACACATGGTCATTAGCGCCGCTTGATTAGAAACACTTTCAGAAATGTGAGTATGCACCACATATGCTTAAATCCTAGAGAATATTTGCGAGTGCACGTGTGTAAGCATATGTGCACATGTGTGTGTACATGTTTGGGCTTTCATAAATGTAAGTATGGAAGTACATTAGTGACGAATCATTGATAATCGTAAAGAATAACATTCTGGTGTGAGGGTATTTAAATGGTATGTATATATCTCTGTGGGCTTCTTTGTGATTGTAACTCGGCAACTATTCGTTCATATAAGTGAGTATGTGTACGAATATGCGTATATATATATATATATATATATATATATATATATATATGTATGCATATATAAACTCATACACACACACACACATATATAGAGAGAAAGGGACATAAATATGTATATATGGATACATGCATGTATGTATATTTATACATGTGTGAGTGTATATATGATAGATTGCTAGCCACTACACATTCTTTATTTTCTCTCCTTGTTTTTTTTTTCTGTGTTCCTTTCTGTGGAAGAGCGTAGGCTCGAAACGTTAAAGACTTTTCCAATTCCTGAACGTTAAACTAATACATCTGTTTGTTGTCTACACCACCTGTCTTCGTCTTTTGTTTTTTGTGAATTCTCCCTATATGTATTATGTGTGTGTGTGTGCGAGTGTGTTTATCTATATCTATATGAAATATCCTTTTATCAAGACATAATAATGAAGAAAATAAAGTTACACATCTTTATTTCATAAAGACATTTTCTTCATATTACATTCCGACACGTGTTTCTGCTGAATAAGTGTCTTACGGTCCCTTGATGTAATAATTTTGTACCTTTCATTGATTTATATCCACTCAGTTGTAGTACACGTTACAACCTGAATGTTGACAATCCTATACACCATGGGAAACACCGATGCGAGTAGAGTTCACTTTAGTCACCCCTTTTTCATCTCTCGTCATTGAATTACGGCCATGCTGGGGCACCGCTTTGAAGGGTTTATTCGAATGAATTGATTCCAGCATTTGTTTTATATTAAAGTCTGTTGCTTATTCTTTTGGTTGCTTTGCCATACTGCTAGGTTACAAGGACATGAGAAAAAATAAACTAACACTGGTTTTCAAGCGGTAGTTGGGGATAAAACACAGACACAAACACATACACATATGGCAGGCTTCCTTGCAGTTTCCCTCAACCAAGTTCATTCACAAGACACTGGTCGGTGTGGAACTACATAATAGAAGGCACTTGCGCAAGATGCTGTAGGATTGAAACCAAAACCACGTGGTTGCAAAGCAAACTTCTTAACCACACAGACATGCCTATATACTTAGCTTTATATGTTTACACTTTAATCGCCTTCAAAATATTCTCCATTGATCCAGATGAGTTTTCCACTATTCGAGGCAGTGCTGGAACTCTTGCAAAGTGATGCCTTCTAACGCCTCTGTCGTTTTTGTTTTCTCTTCATCTCTTCCACATCTGCAAAATTCCGAAGCATCAGATTTCATCACTAGTGATGACCTTCGAAAGGAAGTCCGGATCAACTTCCAACTGTTCTTTCAGCTCACGACACGCATTCAGTCGTGTCTGCTTTTGATCTTCCGCGAGTAAGCGAGGCGCAGGTTTTGCTGCAACTCTTCATTCGCAATTCTTCTCTCAAAACACCTAAAGCTCCACGAGGCTCCGGCAGGGGATGGTGGCGAACCCTGCTGTACTCTTTCACCACAACTTTCTCTCACTCTTACTTCCTGTTTCTGTTGTGCCTGTAATTCAAAGGGTCAGCCTTGTCACACTGTATCACGCTGAATATCCCCGAGAACTACGTTAAGGGTACACGTGTCTGAGGAGTGCTCAGCCACTTGCACGTTAATTTCACGAGCAGGCTGTTCCGTTGATCGGATCAACTGTGTGTGTGTGTGTGTGTGTGTGTGTGTGTGTGTGTCATTATTCTTTTTATTTACATAACAACAAGTATTGACTTCTTAAAGAACTCACTAATGTGTAGAATCAAGCTTTTATTATAGTATAATTGCCAGTGACTTCAGAGTTTGGACATTTATGTGTCTTAATCAAACTGTTTGAACATTTGGAAAAACTTCGAACTCACTATCAGTAATATTCTAAAATATATATGTGTGTATCCGTGTGGGAGAGTGTGTATACACATGTGTGAGTGTGAGGGAGGGGAGTGCGTGTGAGAGAGAAAGAGAGTGTGTGCGCTTGCGCGTCAGCAGTTTATCCGTACATACATACTTCGCCTTCCGTCTTTGACGAAAAAATATATGAACATATTTGTATAAATGTCTATGTGTGATCATTTCCGCATGTGTCCTTACGACAGAGAGAGAGAAGGGAAGGAGAAAGGAGGACGAGAGAAGAGGATGAGGAGAGAGGTGGGGGTAAAGGGAGAAATGGAGTTGAGAGTATGTGGGAGGAGAGATATGGGAGATGGTATGCGTGCATATATACATACATATATACATATATATATATATATATATGTGTGTGTGTGTGTGTGTGTGTGTGTGTGTGTGTATATATATATATATATATATATATATATATATATATATATATATATATATATATATGTGGGAGAATATACAAAAAATAACAACAGACGAGGACAGGTGGTGTAAATAACAAAAGTATATATTAGTATGACGCTCGGGAATACGGAAAGTCTTTGACGTTTCGAGCTACGCTCTTCAACAGAAAGAATACGGAGACAAGGAAAAAACACGGAGAAAAAAAATTGAATAGTGTTCAGTCAACGGTCAATCATAATAATGGCCGATCATAATAATATGTAGGTTATATTTAGGTTTAGTGTGTCTGTAGTTCAATAAAAGTAGAATTATGTTTGTCTGCAAAGAGCAAAATAGGGCGCGAAATCTGGCAATGTGTTTTCATTTTTACATATTATACATGTATACACACACATACGCGCACACACATACGCGCACACACATACGCGCACACACATACGCGCACACACATACAGTCACACATTGATACAAACATATGCAAGATATATATGCGTGCGCGCGTCCGTGTGTGTGCAAGTATGCATTTATGCATGGATGAATGTGTGTATAAATGTATATATCCGTTTATGTGTACTTATAAATATATATTATAATGCACATATGTGAAGGCGCATGTCTCAATGGTTAAAGCGTCAGGCTCACACTCATGAGGCAGTGAGTTCGATTCCCGGATCAGGTTGTGTGTTGTGTTCCTGAGCAAGACACTTTATTTCGCGTTGCTCCAGTTCACTCAGTTGTAGAAATGAGTTGCGATAAGCTATATCTGCCTTTACCTTTCCATGGTCATTCATGAGCGATGGGGGGGGGGGCGGTCTTTATCTTTTATTATATTAAATTTTACACATATCCATATATGTGTACATTTTGTTCTGTTTCAGTCATTTGACTGCGGCCATGCTGGAGCACCGCCTTTAGACGAACAAATCGACTCCAGGACTTGTTCTTTGTAAACCTAGTACTTACTCTATCGGTCTCTTTTGCCGAACCGCTAAGTTACGGACGCATAAACACACCAACATCGGTTGTCAAGCGATGGTGGGGAGACAAGCACAGACACACAAACATACTCACACACACGTATTTGGAACTTGAGAAAAGTCTTGCATATTTTTACTGTTCCACTCACAGATTGCACTTTTAATGTACGAATCAGCCGGACAATTTCTCTTTCTGAAAATCCCAGTTTATCCAGATTCTCCGTTAAGCATTTACTAAGAAAACCTAATGCTCCAATTATTATTGGTATGAATATGAATTCATAGTCTGGATATAGAAGCTGGAGGTTTCGAAGCAGCTGTCCATGTATATCCTCTTTTACTTTGATTTTCATATTTATATCTGCAGGGCATCTGACCTCTATGATGGTACATACCTTTGTCCCTCTGTCCCAAACAATATCCGGCCTGTTATGTTTACATTTGACAGACGTTTTGACGGGAGTATTCCACCAGTATTCTTTGAGCTAGTGTTTATGAATGTATTCCATAACAGAGGGATTTTCTAAGTTTATTGCAGGACAGTCTTGTATATTATTTTAGCAACAACATCGTGCTGCATAGGGTGTTAGAATTGTGACGACATTTTAGGACAGCTGCTAATCACACGCATGATGTTTTCCACAGAAACGTGACACGGCCTACACATGTATGCATGTATGTATGTATGTATGTATGTATGTATGTATGTCATTAATCAGTTTTATTTCAAGATATCTAGCCGATAGAGAAAGAGCCGGTTTCTAACCCAGATCCAAGGCTCCGGCATTAGAATTTCAACATCAACAGGGTATTTTTGTATATATGTATATGTGCAGATTTATTTGTATTCTAACGCATATAGTTGCATATCTAGACATGCTAATTTATACATAAACGATAAACTTCTGGAAAATTTTACAGATTTTTACAGTTCCATTGATGGCATGGATCGCTAGCTTTCTCATTTCTGGTTTTGAGAAACCTAGTTTCTCAAGATTGGTATTTAGGCAGTGTGTTACATGTATGTATGTATGCATGTATGTATGTATGCATGTATGTATGTATGCATGTATGTATGTATGCATGTATGTATGTATGTATACTTTATCTTTTATCTTTAACTTGTTTCACACTGCGGCCATACTGGGAGACCGCTTTGAAGAATTTTTAGTTGAATGAACTGACGCCAGAATTTATTTATTTGTAAGGCTAGTACTTATTCTATCTGTCTCTTTTACCGAACTGTTAAGTTAAAGAGGCATAAACATACCAACACCGATTGTCAAGCGATAGTGGTCGACGAACACAGACACAAAGAATAAACACAAGCTTCTTTCAGTTTCCGTCTACCAAATCCACTTACAATACATTGGTTAGACCGGGGCTGTAACACAAGACACTTGCTCAAGGTGCCACGCAGTGGGACTGAACCTCGAATCATGTGGTCGAGAAGCAATCTTCTTACCAGACAGCTACGCCTGTATAAGTGTATATTTTCTTTACTTCCGTCTCCGCCCTTTTCCCTCTCTTTCTGTCTCTCTTCTCTCTCTCTCTCTCTCTCTCTCTCTCTCTCTCTCTCTCTCTCTCTCTCTCTCCTCTCTCTTTCGCTCACATCATTGTTTTTATACAGACACAATTAATCGTCAGTCTCTCTACTCCTATCTTTTCTTACATATCAAGATTTAATCTTTTTCATTTATTTATTTTTTTTTTTTTGTTTTCTCCACCCGTGGCTATCATTTTTCACCTTCTCCGACACCTTTCATTGCTGATCTCGACCCACGAGAAGACCCGAAGAGCAGATAAATTGTCAAGCCAATGGCGGGTCATATTTCTCTTTACTGTCATAAGATCAGTAAGTGTTATACCACACACAAATTATCAGAGCATTTCTTAATCACGGACTGCAGCTGGTCCACAGCCGAGCCACGTCCATCACAAAAACTTCAGAACTATCAAATAGCAATCAAATTTTGTTTTACCTCACACTATTATTTACTAAAACTTTGGCTTACGTTACGAAATCCAATCACTAAAAACCTTCCTTCGTTACGCAGCATTTTACCTCGTCACTTTTCTGTGAAAATCATTTTGAATTTGATCTGTCTAAAACACACACCAACGCACACAAATATATACACACTTTCTGATTCAGGCATCACACACACGCACAAACAAACAAACAAACAAACAAGCGTGCACACATACACACGCACATACACACAGACACAGTTATACACACACACGTAAACAAACAAGCATGCTCACACACACACAAACAAAAAAAAAACAAACAAACTTGCACACAGGCTACGCAAAGGTGATTTATTTTCTAATGAGCTGTTAAGTTTTAGTTCAAAATTTTAATGTAAATTCAACGGAGCAATCACTAAGTCTATACGTGCATGTACACTCACACACACACACACACACACACACACACACACACACACACACACACACACACACACACACACACACACACACACACACATACACATGCCTGTGTATGATTGTGTGCGCGCGCTCGCGTGTGCGTGTGTGTGTATGTGTGTGTATCTTTTGGACATGGTTGTAAATATCCGAATGCATTTCTATATACACGCACTCTTTGGAAAGTAATACTTATCATATCAATTTTCATTCGTTCGTATCATAAAGGGTCTCTGCTTTGTTTGTAAAGAATTTCTTAATGAAAACGATCGTTTAAGAGTAAATTTGTATGCAATTTAATGATACGATGACTATAATTGTCTTGACCCTGTTTTTTTTTGTAGTTGTTGTTGATGTTGTAGTTGTTTATGTTGTCATTGCTATACTTGTTTTTGTCATTGTTTGCTGTTTTGCTCTAGCGCAGCTTGTAATTAAGTTGATATCTAAGCAAAGACATTCCTAGTAGATTCTATGAATATATATAATCTGATGTGCATTTTCTTTTCTTGCTACTATTTCTAGGATGTCAATTGCCCACGTGTAGCTCATTCGTCACCTCCGTCGCTACGGTTATAAACATATTAAACTACGAGTGACCTATCACTCGAAGTCGATATTTTCGAAGTCACTTTCTATTCTAACCACCTCGATGTTGTATAGGAAATTAATTTTCTGGAATTGTTTTCAACGTTTTTCTACTGTTTGTTTTTCGTTATTTATCAAAGCGCTAAATCTGCCCTTACTAAGGAAACCAGATGGGCATAAAGAACGATTCTCATAAACTAGAACCTTAGCTGTTTGTACACCATCAGTGACGGTAAAATGTCCCTGGTAAGTAACTTTCAACTCATAAGCCAACAACGGTCAATGGTTTTTTAACATTCATGCTATACTGCAGATCAAGTTAAACATTTACTGTTTCACATTACATGCAAAGTTAAAACAAAACTGATTTTTTTAAATTCATTACTAATACTTATATATAACAAACTTACGGTATCATGCTTTCCAAATTACTCAAGTATTAATGTGAATATTCTAAAGTCTTAAATTATATATTTTTTTTATATCCGTGGCGTTCTCGACAGGTTGCGTAGCTTGGAGGGAGATCAAAGAATCTCCAGGTCGAGCTGCTATTTCTTCACATTGGGAGCGCACAGTTCCGGTACTCTGGACATGTGATTAGAATGTTGCTGGAAAGGATCGCAAGACGAATTCTTCAAGCCGAGCCAATCGGCAGGAGATCTAGGGGTAGATCAAGAATGAGATGGTTACGTAATATCCATAGTTTCGTATGACACGCTTAATAATTCAGTCTAAAGTGTAAGGACGAATGCTTCTGATAGGAACAGTAGACGTAGAAGATGGATGGTTGCATGGATGAATATCTGCGGTGTATCCAGATACTCCTTGCAAGTCGCCATACAAGAACCATTGTTCAACAAGGATATACTGACTAACTGAGGATCAATTGAACGATCTCATCTATGGTGGTCTGTGCCACTCCACTAGAGAATTGACCCAGCAGAAGTGATACTCTCGTGATATCGTCACACCTCACCTTCACTCAATGAGTAAGCTCCAAAACCTCGAAATAGTAACACAACATGTACCAATGTTAGAGGCGTTATTATCAATTGGAAGGCCTTGTGTCTAAATTTAAAAAAAAAACACAATTAGTGCTGTTGCTTAACTAAATGCTAGAACTTTTGAATTTATTGAGCCTTCGTTATTACCAATAACACTTGATAATATTTCGTTGGCCCTTCTTTTAGCTGAATTAGCCGCAGTGCTTTAATCTCTGGGGAAAACAAAAACCGTTTCATGTCGGGGATGTCAACCATCTCTCCCAATCACAATCAAATTATTCTGTTTTAGAAACATTTTATTTATGAATTAACTTTTAAGATTTTAACATACACAAAGAAAATGGCGGAAAAGTAGTACAAGCTGTGGATTTTCACGAATAAATGACTTTCAGTATTTGATTCTCTCGAGTTATTTTGTAAATTCAAATCCCTTAGGGGCTATCTTCGCTTTTTATTCTAACGAGTTCATTAAATTAAACATCCCTTCCCAAATAAGTGGCTATGTGTCTGTACTATATAATAATAATAATAATAATAATAATAATAATAATAATAATAATAATAATAATAATAATTAATAAAACACAATTTTCTTATGGTTTCTTAAACATTCACTTGAACAAAACGGTACAAATCCAAATATATGGTACCCTAGGCATAACACCTACATGAACTTCTAACTTGTTGTCTCTTGAGGTCTCTGGGTGAGACTTGGATCCAACTTGTACAAATGCAAAACAAAAGTCAAACATAAAATAATAATAATAATAATAATAATAATAATAATAATAATAATAATGATAATAATAATAATAATAAGGAATAGCACCGGGCTGAATAACAACATGGATGTGCTACACCGGGCTCCCTATACAAAAACATATCTAATCCAATAACATCGATGGAATTAGCCAAAAGAACCGGTGGAAGATTTGAAGGAAGCGGTCTTTTAACGAAGATAATTTTTTTAAGAATATTTTTAATCTTAAAAAATGAAATTTCACTGCAATACAAAGCACAGGACCTCCTATGCACGATGTCTCAATGAAACACGTGCGATCACACACGCAAAACCAACACCGGAAAGTTTACAAACTATATAAAAAAAAAGAAATGGAACAAAATAGTAAGTACATATATTGAATAATTACGCATACACTTGAACGTGTACACAATGATATATACGTTTTGATACCCATAGAACTACACATGCATCTTAATGTTTACAGAACTACGTAAAAATCACAGGACACACTTACGGATACGAAAACACATATCACAAACGAAGCAAAACCAAAACTTTTTTTCTTTCTTCTTTGTTTATTTTCATTTTGTGAACAAATACAGACAGTGAACCATTCATAAGTTTAAAACGCCACACACACACAAAAATACACTATGCCTGGAGATAAATCTATCAACAAAAAAAATACAGATGAATACCGATCTGCTAGCCTTAAAAAACTACGCTACGAGCAATGTTTACATGCTGAGAACTCGGTGACGGTGTTGTCTCAAAAAACTGACCCTAAACAGACAAATCCGTCCCCGAATGTCAACGCCAAAGCTCGTCATGCCTCAATGATAACAAGGCAGATCACAAACCAGAGTGGTTATCGACCGAATCACAAAGGGCCACTCACTCGAAATAGATCTGCTAGCCTTAAGAAGCTACGTCACGAAAGCTCGGAGACGGTGTTGTCTCAAAAAACTTACCCTAAACAGACAGATCCGTCCCCTAGCGTCAACGTCGAAGCTTGTTATGCCTCACTGTTAATAAAACAAAATATAAACCGCAATGGTCATAGACCGGATTATAAAGGACCACTTACTCGGATAATGAACCAGATCCGAGACGAGAAATCTGCTACTGGTTCAAATCTTCCCGACACACAGGAGCTGGAAGTACCCCACAACCGGAATATTCCAACAGATGGCCATCCATGCTCGTCATCAAATAACCAAAAGATAAAGAATGAAAAATGGTCTAGGGAAGATAATAAAGAAGTTCTTAGAGCCTTCTACCGTGCCATATATTTCCCTACAGATAAATCTAATACTGTACAAACCTACTTAAACTGGAGACAGAAACACCTTGCAGTAAGACCCTACATAGACAGTAATAAACTTGCCAACGTCAGAAGAAACATTATAAAAAAAAAATTACTAACTGAAATAGAGATTGACCAAATTAAGCAAGCAGTAAAGGATAAAAAGAATGAAACTGCAGCTAAAGAAGATACTACAGAGGAAATAATTATAAACCAGCCCAAGGCTGATGAAAATACAGTAATAATTGAAAGAGTTAAGGTAACTGATAGGCAAAATAAAATACTCTCTGAACCAACCATAAACACTAAGGCAGGTGAAAATCAAATAGATGAAGGAAGTCATACAGAAATCGACGCAACAGAACTACATGATCTAAAAAATCAAATCATGATTGAATGGCTGAAAATTAAAGAAACTAGTATGAATGAACGCGACACTCTCCCCAAAATTCGCAATTCTAACCAAAACCTGAAAATAATTGGTAAAATCCGCCTTGCACTTAAGGATATAATTTCAGCTAATGATGTTGATATTACAGATCTCAACCACCTGTACTATGCATCCGCAAGAATCTCAACGATTCTATGTGGTGAAAAGATTAGAAAAAGACAACACTCCCACAAAAAGCCTTCTTGGCAAGAACGCATTCAACACCAAATTAAGCTGCTTAGATCTGACATAGAATGTTTGAAAAACCTTAAATTTGACAAGAGTATCAAACCTACAAAGACCCAAAAACTAAAGAAAAAATATAACATGAAAACCATAGTTGACATTGATGCCACCATAGAAACCATCAAGCAAAAGGTATGTGCTAAAGCTGCCCGCATAGCAAGGTATGAAAAGCGTGTTAAATTCTTCCGAGATAATAACATGTTCAAAAATAACCCCAAAAATTTCTACAGGAAGATAGGGAAAACACCAGTAACAATAAAGTCTGTCCCATCAAAAGAAGAAGTGCAAGAATTTTGGAATAAAATCTGGGCAGAAGATAAAACACACAATGAAAAGGCCCCTTGGATTGATAGAATAGCTACAGACCTAGACTCCTTAGAGGAGCAAAAGTGGGAGGGGGTCAGGGTAGAAGATATAAGATCTGCTCTCAGGAGGTCAAGCAAATGGAAGTCTCCAGGAAAGGATAAAATTCCTAACTTCTGGTTGAATGCCTTCCCAGAAAGCCATGAACTGCTAACAAAACTTTACAACGATGTTTTGCAAAATCCTAGTTTGATGCCCTCTTGGCTAGTTAATGGTTTAACATTCCTGCTTCCAAAAAATGAGGAAACAAACGAACCAAAAAATTATCGCCCCATAACCTGCTTAACAACAATGTATAAGACGCTAACATCTGTCCTAACCGAGTACACCTATAGTTTTTTAATAGAAAGTAGCATATTCCCTAATGAGCAAAAGGGATGTAAACGTGGATCTTATGGTTGTAAAGATCAGCTACTCATCAATAAGATGATCTTAGAAGATTGTCACAAGCGACACAAAAACTTGTCAATAGCCTGGATAGACTATAAAAAGGCCTTTGATAGCCTACCACATAGCTGGATTAGGAAATGTCTGGAAATGTATAAAATAGCTCCTACTCTGCGAAACTTTTTATCTGTAAGTATGAGATCATGGAGAACCACACTGATGTTGAACAATGACAATGAATCTCTAAATGCTGGAGATGTAAGAATTTCATGTGGCATTTTCCAGGGTGACTCACTATCACCACTCCTCTTCTGTCTAGCCCTAATACCGCTCTCAAAATTGCTCAATGATGCACAGTATGGTTATAAAATATTTGATAAAAATATAAATCATCTCATTTACATGGATGATTTAAAGCTCTTTGCAAAAAATGACCAACAACTCAAAGGCCTACTAGCGATTGTTAAACAATTCAGTGATGACATCAGGATGCAATTTGGCCTTGATAAATGTGCAAAAGCTATCTTTATCAAAGGAAAAATGACAAACACATCTAATGTGAACCTTGACCAGCAAAATGTCATAAAAGAGTTAGAACCAGCGGAGAGCTACAAATACCTAGGGGTAATTGAAGGGGACAATATCAAGCACTCAGTGATGAGGGAAAGGATCAGAAGAGAATGTTATCGCAGGGTGAGAGCAATACTGAAGACAGAGCTGAACGCGAGAAACAGGATCGAAGCGATCAATGCTCTAGCCATACCAGTCGTGACTTACAGTTTCAACATCGTTAACTGGTCAATTACTGAAATATGTAATGTTGACAGAAAAATACGAAAACTGTTGACAATGCATAGAATGCACCACCCTAAGGCAGATATAGAACGTCTTTATCTGCCAAGAAAAGAGGGAGGTCGAGGACTACTACAGCTGGCATTATCAATGAAGGTAGCCACAATTGGCCTAGACACCTATATGAAAAACTCTGAGGACTGGATGCTAAAACTTGTCTTAAAATATGAAAGCAAGAAAGCATCTTACTCAGTAACAAAACAGGCAAAGGAATATCTAAGTGAATTCCAATTGCAACAAATTCAAGAATTAGACGAACTAGAAACACCTACAGAAAAAGCTAAGCGCTTGAAAACCCGTGCTAAAATTGCTGCCTTAGCTATTATGACTGAAAAATGGCATGGAAAACCTCTCAATGGCAAATACCCAAAGAGAGCGAATAATGCAGATATTGACAAAGCCCTTACCCACCAATGGTTAATGGCCTCTGGATTGAAATCAGAAACAGAGGGGTTTATCATAGCAGCCCAAGATCAATGCCTACCTACAAAGAACTACCAGGCCAACATATTAAAGAACGGCAGCTCCCCATTATGTCGTATATGCCAACAACAAAATGAGACCATCGATCATGTTGTCTCCATGTGCAGTCTGCTTGCGCCTACAGAGTATCTCAACAGGCATGATAGAGCTGCACAATATATTCACTGGGTAATATGCAAAAACCTGGACTTGCCCCATGATAAAAACTGGTGGGAACACAAACCACCCCCAGTACTTGAAAATGATCACATTGCACTCCTCTGGAACTTCACCATTCAAACTGACAGAAAGATAGACGCAAATAGGCCAGACATCATACTGAAAGACTTCAGACAAAAATCATGCCTCCTCATTGATATGACTGTCCCAATTGATATAAACGTATCTGTCAAGACCTACCAAAAACTGAGCAAATATAAAGATCTTGAAATAGAAATTAGCAAAATGTGGAATCTGAAGACGAAAACAATACCTATTGTCATAGGTGCCCTGGGAATGACAGCGAAACGGGCTGATTACTACCTAGCTCAGATACCAGGAAACCCCAAAATGGCTGAAGTCCAAAAGATAGTGCTCATGGGAACTGCCCATATCCTACGTAAAATACTGTCTATGTGATCTCAAATTTTAAAGCAAACATAATTTTCTTATGGTTTCTTAAACATTCACTTGAACAAAACTGTACAAATCCAAATATATGGTACCCTAGGCATAACACCTACATGAACTTCTAACTTGTTGTCTCTTGAGGTCTCTGGGTGAGACTTGGATCCAACTTGTACAAATGCAAAACAAAAGTTAAACATAAAATAATAATAATAATAATAATAATAATAATAATAATAATAATAATAATAATAATTATTATTATTATTATTATTATTATTATTATTAAGAAGGCGGTGAGTTAGCCGGGCGAAATGCTTAGCGGTATTTCGTCTGTCACTACGTTCTGAGTTCAAATTCCGCCGAGGTCGACTTTGCCTTTCATCCTTTCGGGGTCGATAAATTAAGTACCAGTTGTGTACTGGGGTCGATGTGATCGATTGTCCCCCTCCCCACAAAAATTCAGGCCTTGTGCCTATAGTAGAAAGGATTATTATTATTATTATTATTATTATTATTATTATTAAACTGTTTATAAAGGTAGGGATCGGTGGAGATAGCCTACATATTAATGAGCTGGAAAATAGGTTTTTAAGGTATTCATTCATTTCACTCAGTTCTTCATTTGTTGTTTTTTTTTGTGTTTTTCTTTCTTTTTTACGATTACAATTCCAGCCATGCTAACATGATGGAACTCTGCCTCATTTCTCATTTAAAAATTCTGCTGAGTCAGATTTTTCCTTTCATTCCTCTGGAATGGACAAAATATGCGCAGGAAATTGAGGCCCTTCGCTGTTCCTCTTCCCTTACAAAAATTAGTCATGTACCAAATAAAAATAAACAAATAAATAATTCATACTCGTAAGAGTTAAACATGTCTTTTTTATTGCCAGAAATTGTTGAGCGCATGGAAATCATTGAGTATTTAGTCTTATCGATCTACAGTTCAAATGGAAAACTCAACCTTACCCCTTTATCGTTCCGGGATTGGTAGTATAAAGACAAAACCCTAACAGGGCCAATTCAATCGACTTCATTTAATCTCTTCTACTCTGTGGCTGTTTTTTTTAATATTTAGTTTCAGCTTAGAGCTGCGGCCATGCTGATGCACCGCCGTTTGAATGTGAAAAAATATTTAAAAGCCTTAGAAGAATGGTGTGACACATATTTGTACTATGGCGAAGAAGGTACTCCACAGTAAGTCAGTTAGTATCTTAGTATTTTATATATTTTTATTATTGAGATAGTGGAGGCGTAATGGCCCAGTGGGTAGGGCAGCAGACTCGCGGTTATAGGATCGCGGTTTCGATTCCCAGGCCGGGCATTGTGAGTGTTTATTGGGCGAAAACACTTAAAGCTCCACGAGGCCCCGGCAGGAGATGGTAGCGGACCCTGCTGTACTCTTTCACCACAACTTTCTCTCACTTTTACTTCCTATTTCTGTTGTGCCTGTAATTCAAAGGGTCAGCCTTGTCACACTCCGTGTCACGCTGAATATCCCCGAGAACTACGTTAAGGCTACACGTGTCTGTGGAGTGCTCAGCCACTTGCACGTTAATTTCACGAGCAGGCTGTTCCGTTGATCGGATCAACTGGAACCCTCGTCGTCGTAAGCGACGGAGTGCCAACAACAATCACTAACCTATCAGAGATGCAAAACAGTAACAGCTGTGGATGCTAGAATCCCTGTCGCAGCAAAGCTTTTCAGCATCCGGAATCAAAGACAATTTTGGTGCGCCTCCTTTAATCATTCTTGGCACCAACCCATCCGAGTCCAACTCTGGTTTTATAATACAAGCTTCCTGTTTTAAAGCGATCTAAATTAAAACCGTCTTTCGAAATTTCATGTTAATTTATATTCCAAACACCAGTTTGGCGTTTGGAATATAAATGATAGAGTCAATTTTCCAAAATTCTTCAATATTTTCAAAATTAATTCAAACAAAAGCAATATATTTCCATAGAAATAGGGTTAAAAAAAGGGGCGTGTGTAAATGGACAGGAATGATAGTTCAGGAAAAATTATGCACCTTCTTATCCTCTGTGACACAACCTCGGATTTCAAATCCGGT
Organism: Octopus bimaculoides; assembly: GCF_046866305.1. Classification (NCBI taxonomy): domain Eukaryota; kingdom Metazoa; phylum Mollusca; class Cephalopoda; order Octopoda; family Octopodidae; genus Octopus; species Octopus bimaculoides. Next base: position 82,648,663 of record NC_142933.1, read on the forward strand.
TCTAAATCCAATATTATAAAATAGCAACAAAATATAGAGGAAGGGTCAACATAATCCTCGAGAGCACACCCCAAAATGTAGGACGTTTTACTTATTAAGTCAGAGGAAGAAGGGTAGCACCCATGGCTCTTTTAAAGGAGCAGTTGGAGTTATTGTGGTGGTGGTGGTGGTGGTGGAGTATCTTTAAACTAGAGACCTAGCCCTAATGTTTGTAACAGAGTAGGCTCTGCTAAAGGTACTCAAGAGCCAGGTGATGGTGATAGTGGAAGTGAGGATAGAAATGGTAGTAGTAGTGGTGGTGGTGGTGGTGGTGGTGGTGGTGGTGGTGGATGTCAGAAGTGATGGACAAGTGATGTTGGGGTTCTGATGGTCTAAAGACTTAAAAAGGCCGAAAACATATCAAAGTCACATATGATATGAAAATAGAAAATTCCTTATCGAAGAGAGAGAAAGAGGGAGAGAAAGAGAGAGAGAGAGAGAGAGAGAGAGAGAGAGAGAGAGAGAGAGAGAGAGAGAGAGAGAGAGAATAAGAAAGAGAAGTATCATATCTATTAGAACTGAACTATTTTATCTAAATCTATGAACTATATTTGGAATACAAGACAATATAATGGATTTTACGCATAACTATTATGAATTATTATAGAAGAATTACCAAGGAAGCATACACGAATTTAAGGACTCTCATTACTAAAGTGTACTTTCCAAAATCAAAAGCAGTAATTTTAAATTTTACTTTATATTTCAAATAAACACCATTTTCCTATATTCATATTTAAAAAAAAAACAACCATTCGATAAATTATACAAATTTCACATTTTATATCTCTGAAGAGCAGAAGAGTTTTCTATAAATGCTTATCAATATAGGATTCCATTATAGGGACAGCAATTCTGCGAAACGATCGTAAGATGCTTTAAAAACTTAATTGGAAACTTTTAAAATGTCATTATTATGTATTTATATTTCTACACATTTACATATGTTTATTTATTTATTTATTTATGTGTTTCAGCCAAGTGGCTGCGGTCATGCTGGTGCACGTATATTTATATTTTTAATACCATAATTATTTTACACACGTATATATTTTTCTGAATAATTTTCTAACATTGATTTCCTGATATTAATAATAATATATAATATAATATATATATATATATATATATATATATATATACACAAACAGACAGACGTATTTAATCCATAGCCGTAAGTTCAACATAATATATTTTATTTCTCCCTTGGGCTTCGCCAGGCTATGAATATAGAGAGAGTGGGGAAGGGGAGAGCCGAAGAAGGTGGAAGGAGAGAGGGGTGGGGGAAAGAGATCCGTAGAAAGAGAAGCGAGCGTTCTCGAGGAATAAAGAATTTTAAGAATGTGATCCCAGCATTAGTGAAAGCAATCTTAGAAGGTCTGCAGAACCAAAGAAATTTTACTGCACACCATATAAGACAGTTCTGCTACCTATCAACTCTGCAGCATATAGTATACAATTACATATTGCAGAACATCATGCAGCAATTGTTGCTTGTAGATAATATATAATTGCACATAATTGCACGTAGGCGCAGGAGTGGCTGTGTGGTAGGTAGCTTGCTTACCAGCCACATGGTTCTGGGTTCATTCCCACTGCGTGGCACCTTGGGGCAAGTGTCTTCTACTATAGTCTCGAACTGACCAAAGCCTTGTGAGTGGATTTGGTAGACGGAAAACTGAAAGAAGCCCGTCGTATATATGTATATGTATATATATATGTATGTGTGCCTGTGTTTGTCCCCGCAACATCGCTTGACAACCGATGCTGGTGTGGTTACGTCCCCGTAACTGAGTGGTTCGACAAAAGAGACCGATAAAATAAGTACTAGGCTTACAAAGAATAAGTCCTAGGGTCGATTTGCTCGACTAAATGCGGTGCTCCAGCATGGCCACAGTCAAATGACTGAAACAAGTAAAAGAGTAAAAGATTAAAGAGAATAACTGCACAATTTGTTTATATATATATATATATATATATATATATATATATATATATATATATATATATATATATATATACATAATCACATTATGTAATTGCAGTTTGCAAACGATAGCTGTTTAGCATCATATCGTCATATCACAGTTGCTGAACGAATAAGATGCATGCAGACGGTAACATGAACAGAGGAAAATATAATAGGGAGCATGAGTAGGAATAGCAGTAAGAAAAGGCGTAGTTGACAGAAACCATTTATACTCACCAGAATGACATAAACGATTCAATTGACTGACAGTAACGCAACATGTGACAGTGGTATAAACCAGTGTGTTTCTGTTCTTGCTCCAGGTGAGATGTGTTTGAAAGAGGACATAAAAATTGTTATGCTTAAATAAAAAGAGACAGTTTTAAATATTTTAGAATTGCCCAATGATGAGAACAGAAAAACCGTATGGATATGTATTCCTGATTAATTTTTTCCGCATTTTTAAAGAGTGGGTGAAGGCAATGAGCTGCCATAATCATGATTACGCCGGGCAAAATGCTTCGCGACATCTTTACGTTCTGAGTTCCAATTCTGCCGGGTCAGCTTTGCCTTCTAATTAAAACCCTTGGAAGCGGTGACCCAATATAGCCACTGTCAAGTGAAAGAAACTAGTAAAAGAATAAAAAGAATGTGTGAGTTTGTGTGCGCGCGCGTGTGCCTGTGTGCATGCATGTATGTATATACGTATGAGTGTATATATGTGTGCAGAGAGGGAGAGAGAGAGAGAGAGAGAGAGTGAGAGAGAGAGAGAAGAAAGAAAGAAACCTTTTTTTTTTATTTCCTCCCTATATGCGGTAGTTTTTTAGGTCATCACCTCAAAACATTTACAAACGTCTTCTTTCGTTGTAAAATTCCTAATTCTCTTGTTACAAAAAAAAAAAAAAGGTGGAGCAGGGAAAAAAGTAATAAATCGGTTCTTTCCTGCCGTGTGATGGATGATTACAAAATAACTTTATTATGATCATCATAATCAACACGACATTGCCTCAACATTACTCCATTTTTCTTTCTTTTGCTGTTTCTAATGATACACAATCAATGACAGGCTGCGTTGAAATTGTTTATAGTTTGGTTGTGGAGTATATATAAAGAAAGAAGTCATTGAATGAATGAGTGAGTGAATGAACGAATGAATGAATGAGTGAATGAATGAATGAATGAATGAATGAGTGTAACTGCTGTTGAAGTTGTACAGCCGAAGGTCAGCCCAGGCTGTATAGAGACCTCTCATCAAAGACATTCCAGAGGTAAGAACCGTTTCAAATGTTGGCATAAGGCCAGTAATTTTAGGCGGTTATATGGACTCCAGCACTTGACTGGCACTTTGTTTTTATTGACTCCCGAAAGGGTGAAAGGCAAAGTTCACCTTGGTGGTACTTGAACTCAGAACGTAAAGAGCCGTAAGAAACACCGTTAAGTATTTTATCCGACGAGCTAACGATTCTGCCAGCTCACCGCCTAAATAATCCTTTCTATTATTGGTAGAAGGCCGAAAAGATGAAAGTCAACATCGGTAGAATTTGAACCCAGAATGTAAAGACGGACGAAATGCCGCTAAGCATTTTGCCCGGTGTGCTAACGATTCTGCCAACTTGCCGTTTTAATGATCTACTATAATAATACACTTGGGTTTTTCTCCGCCGCAACATATGAAAGAGAAAGGAATGGGTGATAGATGAATAAGGAAGGAAGGGGTGATAGATGAATAAGGAAGGAAGGAGTGATGGCATACTGGTAGTGGGATGATGGAAATTCTACAGTGAAAAAAAAATCAAACAGCGTTTCAACTCTGTGTGAATATATGTGTGTGTATATAAAAGAGAGGCATGTGAATGTGTGTGTGTGTGTGTGTGTGTGTGTGTGTGTGTGTGTGTGTGTGCAATGGAAGTGGGATGGTGAACATTCAACGCTGAAAAGAAAGATCAAATAGTGTTTCAACTCTGTGTGAGTATATGTGTGTATGTGTGTGCGTGTACAAGGGAAGTATATGACTGTTTGTATATGTGAACCAGCGTTCATTCAGTAGCAAACGATGATCAATGTCACATCTCAAAAAAGACAACCACTAGATAACATTGAGAAGTGTATTAATTTGAATTACCATCCATATTCTATCTCTTGTCCTTATTTATACATAAAATACTACAATTACCCAACATTCTTGACGGCACGGGGCCCAGCTCGTACTTATAATAATTCTTTCAAATTTTAGCATTGCGCCAGTGGTTTGAAGGTGAGGGGCGAGGCGGAATTAGTTGGTTACATCGAACCCAGTGCTCAACTAATACTTTGTTTTATCGACCTCCGAAAGGATGAAAGGTAAAGTTGACTTTGGCAGTATTTGAACTCAGAACATAAAGAACCGGAAAAAATGCCGCAAAGCATTTTGTCCAGTGCGCTAAAAAAAATGCAATCTCTTGCGCAGGATTCCACAAAATGTAAAGAAACATGGAACCGCGGAATTGCGAAGCGAGCGTCTTAACTATACTGCTATATTTGCGTCCATACACGTGTAAAATGCATGAACTTCGTAGGTTCTCATCTTCCATATGATATTTTAGTCGGTGTGTCTATTTCAGTTACAACCATTATCGCAATGCGCCACGATTTCATATTATTTTAACGGTTGTACTAATACCTCCTCACTTAACTGGAATCAAGTTAAATAATTATGTCCGATAATACGAACGAGTTTATTCAATCTAGATAGGGGATGTCAGTTCTGCCTAAGTGCTGCCTTATCTTTTCTCATCTTCTCAGAATTTGTATTTACAATTCTTAGGTAATTCTAATACTAAGGATCTACAGCAAAAATTCTATTTATATATCTTAAAAGAGAGAGAGAGAGAGAGAGAGAGAGAGAGAGAGCAAAAAAAAAAAGAAAAAACCGCCAGTGTTGTAAACGTGTATTTGTTTTTTCTTTATGTTTTAATGTGTTTTTTTTTAATGAATCATTAATAGTTAGTAAAAGTGAAATAAATATACGGCAAAAGAAACGAGAGATTATTTGCTCAGTAAATATTTTGTAGAGAGATACTTTAATGAATTTACCACATTACGAAACAGTGCGATTATAAAAGAACACAGTTAATGTTGCATAAATTAAAATATTAGCAATTTTAAAGGTTAACATTAAATATGTAAAATGCCAGATTTTTATGAAATCTCGTTCTTAACTGAATAGAAAATTCACTGCATTCAAAAGTAATAATGACCTTGGTTTAAGAGTATAGTTTCAGAAAAAAACAATTGTGTTTCGCTTTAATTTTCTCTCTCTCTCTCTCTCTCTCTCTCTCTCTCTCTCTCTCTCCTCTCTCTCTCTCTCTCTCTCTCTCTCTCTCTCTCTCTCTCTCTCTCTCTCTCTCTCTTCATCCGCCATACCTACAGGCACTGGCGATCGTGGACCTCTAATGCTAAAAGCTGAAGATACATGACTTTTCTCTTAGGAATATGCAGCTGTAGTTTCCCATTGCTTTCTGTCGGCTTCATTTACAGTTTACTCAGATTGTCTCCTACTTTATCACCCTCACTTCAGAGGCACAAGCCCTTTTTAATCCTTGGACAGGGAAGCTAGTTCACGTGCCATCAGCTCTTGTACACAGGCCTGTGCGACAGATGTCTAGAAGGCCAGTCCTTCTCCGAGTCCTATATGCCTTAGTCATATCGCCATTTTCTGCTAATTGGTTCATAACTTGGCCTTTGACAGATACGACCATTCCGGGTCGGCGTGGGTTTGTGTGTAGTGACAATGAAAGAGTAACTCTATATTCCCCCATATCGCATGAACTCCCCAGTTATATTCTCAATACCAGATGCAGTTTTTTTTTAATATCTTGCCCAGGATAATGTATATTCCGTTTAGAATATAATACATGTTTAGTTTGATATACATGACTCACATTATTTTTACTTCAGTTACTTTAAAATATATTAGTTTACTATCGCTCTAAAAACCTACTTTAACTGGGTCATTTGGTGAATTTCTTGGTCTAAGGTGTATTCTTGAGGTATTTTAAGAAAATATTTATATACATAGTTGTGCATACGATTAAGGCTGTATATATTGACGTAGTAAGAGGTATTTATTTTACGTATAGAGAGAATATATATAAAAGAAAACATAGGCTTGGACTCGGTATTCTTATATTTCATCTATTACAAGTTTCAGTATGGATCCGAATGTTGGAAAACAACCAAAAGTATTGGAAAGAAATTGGAGGTGTTTCAAAATAAATGTTTACGAGAAATTATGAAGGTCTACTGGCCGAATATGATCTCGAATAACCAATCACACACCAAGGCTAATGTGAAACCAATACGAGAAACTATTGAAGCAAGGAAATAGAAATGGCTGGGTCGAGTTTGTCGCTATAAGATGAAAGAAGAGTTCTACAAGGTGAAAGAAGACTTGGCCGACCAAAGAAAACGTGGCGGAGAACAATAAAAAAGCAGAGGGTTAACAATGAAACAAGCTGTCTAGGACGCGTTCAGTATTAGAAATTGGAATGACTTTGCTGTCGCCTCAAGTGCCATGAGGCACAATGAACGAATGAATGTTTCAGTATTTGGTAATAAATGATGTCACATTATAAATGCAATCTGTAGATACACCTTATAAGTGCAGCATACATAATCATATTCATTCATGCTGCATTTATGAGGTGCATTTATGGATGGCATTTATAGTGTGACATCATGCTTTTTTTTTATATTGTGTTTATACTAAGTTATAACTCTCCTCAGACCGCATAGAATCCTGTGCGATTACGCACCGGTAGGAGTTTAATGTTACAACCAATAAGATCCGAAACACGATTGGTAAAATTGTCGAGCACTGAGTGCATCCTTTTCTACACATGTATGTGTGTGTGCGTTTGTGTATACGTGTATATATATATATATATATATATATATATATATATATATATATATATATATATATATATATAATATATATATATATATATATATATATATATATATATATACATACATATATATATATATATATATATATATATATATATATATATATATATATATATATATATATATATATATATATATATATATATATATATATATATATATATATATGTATATATATATATATATATATATATATATATATATATATATATATATATATATATATATATATATATATATATATATATATATATATATATATATGTATATATATATATATATATATATATATATATATATATATATATATATATATATATATATATATATATATATATATATATACATGTCGTCTTCGACTTACGACCTATCCGACTTACGACCGATAGACTTTTTACGACGATTGGTGCACCAGCTCCCAGCAGTAATAATAAATAGTTTTTTAAAGCAGTTTTTAAAGAGATATAATAATTCTGAATGCTGAAGATGAAGTATGTATGTATGTATGTATGTATGTATGTATGTATGTTGGATAGATCTTCGTATATAGATAATTTTACTCCTGCAAAATACTAACAAAGTCGACTCCGTTGATACTTGAAAATCAAGACATTGGACGACGAAGGATAAAGCTGTAGAACAGTGTATTTTTCATTATTGTCTTTTCCATTTTCCGTCCTGTTTTACCTCCAAAATTACAGCAAGTTAAATCAGTATTTTAATCACAAAATAAAGATAGAAAAGTGATGATTCTGTTTCCGTTTATAAAAAGTAGGAGACGTAATGTCTCAACTTTGATTAACTCCTTCCCGAAGCTAGGGATGTTTGATGACAGCGCCAGAGCATTCTGAGTTTTACGATTGTTAATTCTTATTCTACATATTCTACAGGGATGAATGACTGAGCTCACGTCAATGGGATTTGAACACAAATGAGTCATGAAAGTCCACACAGGAAGTATACAAACATAATTCAGATCACAATTATGTTTGTACTACGTTGACCACTTGAAATTCAATTAAGAATTATTCCAGCCTAATTCCAGTCGCATACATAAAATTGACGGGAAATACGAAGGTGGACAGCTACTCTTCATTTAGTTAATATAACTACCAATTAAAGCCAGAACTTCCTCATATCAAAATAATAATTTCCTAATTCGCCACAAGGTCTCCAGATTTCTGGATAAAGTGTGTCGTAGAATGGGTCGACTGTGGCGCATGTCTGGTATTTATTTTACCGACCCATAAAGAATAAAAGACAAACTGGGAGAAGTAAGAAAGAGATGTAACAAAACAGCGATAGATTTACTAACTTTGCGATGCCAATGCTCGCGTTCTTAATTTTTTTTTCCGTCCTAGCAGAAGAATCTTTAATTGGTTATATGCATATTGGTACAACCCAGATGATCTGATCGATGTGTCATTAGACCTGACGTCGTAATACTATCACCGTTAACCAAATCCTTAAGGCCCCGTTCCCCGCTGCGACGAGCTCGATAATAGGAGACTGAACTTTAACTCACAATGCTAAGAGCCGAAACAGATACGGCGAGACATTTTTACCAATACTCTAACCAATTAAACTAATCGATAAGCCTTTATTTATCGACCCCTCGAAAAGATGAATGACCAAAAATTTAGTTCTGCGTAGTTTGAATCCAGTGTATCACAATGATAGGGGATAAAGTAGATATGGACAGAATTTGAACTCAGATCCTAGAGGAACCTTATTAAATTCCCAATGTATTATGTCTTATACTTAATCGATTCTTTATAAAAAATTATAATGATTTCTGGTCTTGGTGCAAGACCGGAAATTTTGAAGAGAGAAGATAGTCGATACTATTGATCCCAGTACATTAATTTGTCGACACTAAAAAAATAAAAGTCAATTTTGGCTTCGGAGGGATTTGAACTTAAAGCAGAAAGATTCAGAATAAACAACACTTGGCATTTTGTCTGATTCTCTAACAATGCCGTCACCACGTCGCCCGTAATAATCATTTCTACAATAGGCACAAAGCCTTAACATTTGGGAGACGGGCATAGTCGATTATATCGACTACAGTGCTTAACTGGTACTTATTTTGTCTGTCCCGAAAAGAGGAAGAGCAACGTCGACTTCGGCGGAATTTGGGCTCAGAACATAAAGACGGACGAAATATCGCTAAATATTTTGTCCGCCATGCTAACGATCCTGTCTACTCGCCGCCTTACGCCGCACCGTAATAATGATACAGGATCTAAAGAACCGAAATAAATATCGCATGGCATTTTGTCTGATGCTTTAACCATTGTGCCAACTCACCTATTAATTGTTTCTGATATAGACACAAGGAGATGGGAGTTAGTCGACACCACCGACTCCTGTACTTTGCTGGTGTCTTAGTTTATCGACCTCAGAGGGAAGAAAGATACAGTTACTTTCAGCGGGATTTCAACTCAGAACGAGAAACTCATGAATAAATACCACATGGCATTTCGTCTGATTCCCCTTACGAATCTGCCAGTTTTTCGCCCCCGTAATAATTACACTAACAACAATAACACTAACAACTACATAATGAAAAACACAAAAATGATTAAAGTAGGGATAAGGACATTTTCATCCTCACAGGATCACATTTCATTAACTCAAAGACTGTTTTAGGCCGCATGCTGGAAATTTTACATTTACAACAGAATGTCGTATTTCTATTTATATATACAACTATTTTAAAATAAAACGCCTATTAATATACGACATAAAATAAATATGAAATCCAGCAAAATGTACATTTATTTATTTAATATAGTTGACAATCTAAATAACATTAAGTGAAAATCTTAAACAATTAAAAAAAACATTTGTAATCGCTTTATACAATATATTAGTAGACAGGAGACCACAGAATAATTTTTTTTTAAATGTTACCACACATGGCTTGGTCTTAAAGCTGTGCTTGATGACATTTCCATACAATATCGAATGTGACCTAAAGACCGCAAATTCCCTGTTCTTCGATTAAAATATAGGGCGAACACTCTGAGAGTTTAGGAATATTTATTCGGCCAAAATATACATTGAATCCCATCCATCATGAACTGGTGAATAAGGTCAAGTAGCATTTTGAGACTAAATATAACAATGCTATTGTCTGTAGACTACGATTTTCCCACCATACTGTTTGGCAATCTTAGTAATAATAATGTCAGATTGCTCGAAATGAAAGCACCATCGTTTTTTTTTTCATCAGATTGTCGCCACGATGAAAGAGAGCTGGAAACTGGCCGTTGGAAAAGAAGAGAACAATAATTTCCGGTCTAAGAGAGTTAGCAGCTGATTGTTAGGATGTTTTATCTTGGGAGTTGATAAATGTAACATAGTGGTTTCAACTTGATTTGAACTCGTCTGGAAGAAGACAATTTCAAGTGGGCCGGAAATGCAACCACTTACTATAAGTTTACTGTTTCTATAAGAACATGTATGTATGTTTTTGTGTGTGTGTGCGTGTGTGTGCATGTGTGTGTGTGGTGTAATGTGAGTGTCGGATTGTGTGTGTGTGTGTGTGTGTGTGTGTGTGTGTGTGTGTGTGTGTGTGTAATGTGAGCGACGGATTGTGCATGCGCGCGCGTGTGTGTGTGATGTGAGCCTTGGATTGCGTGTGTGCGTATCTCAAGACTGTGCTCTTTGCATTAATGTATGTGTGGCGTAAGTGTGCATTGTGTGTGTGTATATATATATATATATATATATATATATATATATATATACTGTGCGGATCAGTATGCTTTGATATTATGGTGTATGCTTTTGTGGATGTGCATGTTGTGTGTGTGTGTGTGCTTCAATATTTGTAGTGTGTGCACCATTGTGTTTTAACGTGCATGTGATATGTGCCTATGTGTGTGAGTGTATGAGTGAATGAATGTATAGGCTTCAATATGTCGGTCAATATATGTTGCAATATGCATGAGTTGTATATTTCAATGTATGTATGTGTATGTAGGTATATTCTGTGTGCTTCAGTATGTGAATTGTGTTTCAAAACGTGTACTGTGTACATTAGTGCGTGTGTGTGTGTCTGTCTTTATGTGCATGTACGATTGTGTGTGTGAGTGTGTGTTTGTGTGTGAGTGTGTGTGCGTGAGCGTGTTGACATGCATATATTGGTGTGTGAGTAGTACACATATACTACACTTGAGAAGTTGTAGTCACTGAGAGGGTAATCTGCCAACTTCACGAATCAAGTCATGATTTCGTACCTCGTCTCAATCGCTGCACATAAAAAATAAACATTTAGCATTTAAACTGACCACATCCGGCCCAAATATTCTGCCTGTTTTATGTTCAAACTAATCAGACTCAGCCTCTAACACCTACCCTAGAATGGCATTCTAAAAGTAAGTAATTACATCAAGGAAATCTTGAAGCTATGAGATAGCAAATGATTAATGCAAAACAATATCAATAACAAAGATTACATTTGACTGAGTAATTTGAATACTAAAGGTTTAAATAAAATAATGAAACTATGGTGGTTTCTAGTTACACAATGAAAGGGATCTCTGCCGTAGTTGTCAAACTGACAAATATCAACTATCATATATTTGTGTGTGCGTATGTATCTGTATATGTATAAAAGTTTGTTATACAAATATGGTATTATATACATATATATATAGAATACGTAAACGTGTGTGTTTGTATATCTATCTATATGTATAGTTGTATGTAATGTATAGTGAAGTCAAACAAAATATCTATATTTTGAAATCATTTAATATGTGTTTCATTTTTGAAATGCTTTAACTGAGGAAGGTTTACGTAATAGATGCGTTTCCAACTATATATTATGCAAACCTGAAACATACGTATTAAATGATTTGGAGTAGATTGTTATATTTGACTCGAAGCGAAAATTTTGGTACCGGTGCACCGCTTCTTAGCCTAACGCGAAATATGTATATGTTTATATATATATAAAATTATTTTTAGTTTTCTATTATAGCATTTCCATGGTAGAGCGATCAGTAGGCATTTGCACAACCTCGGTAAATAGAATATTTTTGTTTGTACATAAACGCACTCACCCCGATCCTTTTATATATTCCGAGAGCTTGATAATTAACGCTTATTAGTCGGTATTTCTTTGCAGCACAGTTTCACTGGGACCTGTCTTTCGCAGCACCGACTGAAGAAAGGATTAATAGTAGAAACATCGAAATTACCAGGAAGAATTATCCTTATATATATATATATATATATATATATATATATAATGGCTTATTCAAAATGTCCGTTTTGCAAAGGTCATTTGACGTTAGTTGAGCTTCTTAATGTATGTCTTGTCTCCTTCTCCCTAGCTCTCCCCCACATCTCACATCTCCTCACCACGACCTTCTCCCATGTTTTCCACTGCATTCATTAAACCTCCTCGACTCCAGTTCCCTCCGTTTACTCCGAAGTTCAGCCATTCAAGAATAGCTAGTGTACTACCTTGTTAGTGATACTACCACCCGTCCAGACCACCTCGAGCAGTTCAAATACTTACACCCGACAACTGAACAAGATTGCTTTTAAATTGCGCCATTTATATGTCAATGAATAGACTAATTTTTTTTTTCGATAATGACATTTAAAAAAAAAAATATATAAAACGATAGATGTCAAAACATTTCGATAACAAAATAAACATAATTCGTAAAATATTTTAAAATAATAGAAGTAATATTATAACAAAATATAAAAAAGTAAAAAAAGATGCATTTCGCTTAAATACTAAAGGGCATCTGAATAACTAAGTACACATTTTTATTATATGGACATATTCGACAGTCATTTTTTCTGATTATACATTTTCTCTTAGTCCCAACTCATTTCTCGTTATTTTTAGTGCAACAACAAGATTTTCATTCAAATACTTGAAAAGTAACATGGGCATGTGTTAGCAGGTAGGAATTATTTCGTTTCTTTTATTTTGAATTGGTGTAGAGCGACAAATGATATGGATCTGCTCCACGTTCTTTGTAAGGAAAAAGTTGCAGGAGTTTGATTCACTGCCAATTCCTTAAGCCATGTCTACGTACGTAATGATAGCTGACTCAGTTTCTCTTTTACTTTACGTATGTGCAACGTTGACTAAGACGTTTTGCAAATGTGACACTACATGCATTTTCAGCAAAAACTTTTTACATTTTGGGTTCGAATAGCATATGTAGGTAGTTACTGTAGGTCTTCAAATTTACAGGAAACCGGAAATTAGATTGTGTAACACATACTTTTCTTTAAAACTTTAGGAAATGAACTGCGATCATTGCAACCGGGAATTGAAACTAGACCGCCGTCGTGCATCATTAGAAACTTCACTTCTGTTCAAGCCATCTATATGCGCGCGCGCGCACATACACACACACACACACACACATGAATACAAACAAATCGACAGACAGATAGACTGATAGATAGATAGATAGATAGATAGATAGATAGATAGATAGATAGATAGATAGAGTCATTAGTTCATTTGTGCATATTTAATTGAACAAGTCATTAATTACCAGGACTACACGTACTATTAAAATGAACGTTGAACCCTTCATATTTTCTAACGATGCGTTTGATTTTTAGAGGAAAGAAGGAAATTACGCGACCATTATTGCAAAGCGGAGAATCATAAAAGAAATTATCAACTGAGATTTCGGTCACGCAATTCACCATCTTTAGAGTTTCCCACTTAAAATGGATTAAAGTATGCGAGTATATAATCATACAAATGAACAACCTCATTAAAAACCTGATCTGCTTGACTTTTATCGCTTAAATATATGAATAAATGGTTGATTAACTTAAATATGGAAGAAACATGGAGAGAGAGAGAGAGAGAGAGAGAGAGAGAGAGAGAGAGAGAGAGAGAGAGAGAGAGAGAGAGAGAGACTTAGAGTCTAACAGGCTCTCACACACGTACACACACGCTCACATACATGCTCACATACGGGGTCTGGGTAATGGAGAGCAACTCACCCACGCATCCATACTGGGTCACATAAATAAATATACGTCTATACATATATGCATATAATAACTAAAATACACATGCATATATTTAGATAGCTGTTGAGTAAACATCCGAATAGTTATACATAGTCGTTATACTCATGCGCATGCATGCATATAGAGAGAGGCAAGACGTTTATTTATATGATAATTTTTTTTAATTGCTGTGAAATATACTTATAAAAATTCTTCCTTTTTCTCAGACTTTCACGCAGATGCACATACACATACACATACAAATGCCATACATGCACACCACATACACATGTACATACATATGCACACATACACGCATATATACAAAATATATACTTAGTATAATTAATATCTAAGAAGGCTACCAGACATCCGAACATCTGGGGGAAGCCAAACATACAAACAAACATATATACACATAACAAATCTGACATATAAACATCCTTATTTACATTCTAAAGAACCTATATGATGTTTTTTTCATTTCTGAGACACAAGGCCATTTTGATAAGCGAAGAAATCAGATAAATTTGAATGAATCGCCTCCAATATCCTATGTATTCCTAGCGTCCTAAAATGCAAAGTTGTTTGACAGAAAATTAACTTCCTTCATTGTTTCTGTTCCATAAGGTGGCGACGATGGGAGAATCGTTACTGCGTCAGACTAAATACTCAACGGTATTTCTTTGCGTTCAGACTTCCAGATTCCACCGAGATCAACTTTGCCTTTCATCCTTTCGGGGTCGAAAAATAAATCCCAGTTATACCGTTGGATCGACGTAATCGACTTCCTACCCCCTTAAAATTGCTGGCCTTGTACGAAATTTAGAAGGAATTATTTTTGTGTTCCGTTCACTACGACACATCAGTCTTTCTTTGGGTAGTTCCAGTAGCATAAGAGTTTGTGTTTTTCTTGGTGAAAGGTTGCTCAGTCCTTGCTAAGCCCTTCCTTGTTTCTACGAAACTTACCATGGCACAACGTAGGAGAAGAAGAAGAAGAAGAAGAAGAAGAAGAAGAAGAAGAAGAAGAAGAAGAAGAAGAAGAAGAAGAAGAAGAAGAAAAAGAAGACCTGAAAGTTTAGCGGGGCTGGCTTGCCGATTACATCAACCGTAGTACTAAACTGATACTTATTTTATCGTATCCCGAAGGATGGAAGGCAAAGTCGACCACGGCAGAATTTGAACTCAGAACCTTTTTAAGACGGACGAACTGTCGCTAAGTATTCTACTCGGCATGTTAACGATTTTGCCAGCTCACCGCGTAATGATAATGGTAATCCTTTCTAACAAAGGCACAAGGCCTAAAATTTGGTGGGAGGGGAACTAGTCGATTATATCGACCTCAGTGTTTCACTGGTACTTGATTTATTGATCCCGAAAGGATGAAAGGCAAAGTCGACCTCGGTGGAATTTGAACTCCGAACGTAGCGATGGGTGAAAAACCGCTAAGCGTTTCGTCCGGTGTGCTAACGATTCTGCCAACTCGCCGCCTTAATAATAATAATAATAATAATAATAATAATAATAATAATAATAATAATAATAATGACAGAAAGATAGACGCAAATAGGCCAGACATCATACTGAAAGACTTCAGACAAAAATCATGCCTCCTCATTGATATGACTGTCCCAATTGATATAAACGTATCTGTCAAGACCTACCAAAAACTGAGCAAATATAAAGATCTTGAAATAGAAATTAGCAAAATGTGGAATCTGAAGACGAAAACAATACCTATTGTCATAGGTGCCCTGGGAATGACAGCGAAACGGGCTGATTACTACCTAGCTCAGATACCAGGAAACCCCAAAATGGCTGAAGTCCAAAAGATAGTGCTCATGGGAACTGCCCATATCCTACGTAAAATACTGTCTATGTGATCTCAAATTTTAAAGCAAACATAATTTTCTTATGGTTTCTTAAACATTCACTTGAACAAAACTGTACAAATCCAAATATATGGTACCCTAGGCATAACACCTACATGAACTTCTAACTTGTTGTCTCTTGAGGTCTCTGGGTGAGACTTGGATCCAACTTGTACAAATGCAAAACAAAAGTCAAACATAAAATAATAATAATAATAATAATGATGATGATGATGATGATGATGATGATGATAGCAACAACAACAACAACAACAACAACAAACAACAACAAAAGCAACAATAATGAAAAATATTGATATCAATAATAACTATAATAACAATTTACGATTTAAACATAAGACATAAAATAACATGAAATTATGATATATATTAACCATTTTTTTTTACTTTTTATCGTTCATTTTTTTAATTCTATATTTTTTATTCTATATTTTTTATTTATTTCTATCATGAACACTGTTTCTATAGTAACTATTTGCTTGACTGAGTGCCCATTTTTTGTGGAAATATCTAAGTGTTGCCGTGTTTAGTGTTGCGGAAGAAATATTCGAACATAACTTGGTTGAATTCGATCCTACTGCAGATTCTATCAGTGGACATCAAAGCTGACATTTAGCCCTAATCGACCATAAGCCAACCATTAATGGAGGTCTGTTTTAGAGCTATCTATCAACAAAAACCATACCATCATCCGAGTGAGAGCTACACCGGAGCGCTAAACTAGCGTGTATCTTATGGGTTAGAGTTGTGGTGGGACTCTCACTGAGGTTGTTATGTGTGGTTGTAATGTGAGAGAGAGAGAGGAACGGGAGAGAGTGCATGGTGCGAAAGTGAAAGTGAGAGAGGCGGGAAGAGGAAGAGAGAGGGAGGGGAAGGTAGAAGAGAGGAGAGAGAGAGGGGGAGAAAGAAAAGCAGATGAGAGGTGAGATAAAGAATGAGAGCATGTTTGAGTGCCTGCGTGTGAAGTTTTGTATGTAGCGTATGTATGTGCGTATGTGTGTGTCTAAGTGAGTGAGTGCGTGTGTATGTGAGCGAGTGAGTGAGTTAGTGTGTGAGTCAGTGTGTGTGTGTGTGTGTGTGTGACTGTGTGTGTGTGTGTGTGTGTGTGTGTCTGTCTGTCTGTCTGTTTTGCAAAGAGTGAAGGGTTAAAGCGAAAAGGTGAATAGAAGAATGAGAGTGACAAGAAAGCCATCAGAGAGAGAGAGAAAGAGAGAGAGAGAGCGAGAGAGAGAGAGAGAGTGAGTTAGAGAGAGAAAGAAAGACAGAGAGAAAGAAAGACAGAGAGAAAGAGAAAGAGAGGGAGTCTGCGTGTGTGCATGTGTGTGTGTGCGTTAAGAGAACGAAGAAGAAAGAGCTTAAAGAGTTAGTAATAAAGAAGAAACGCGCGAGAGAGAAGACAATAGAAAGAGAATAAGAGCGAGAAATAGAAGGGAAAGGTATGACAAGGAAACAGGTGAAAGGGAAAGAGAAGAAAAATGGAAGGAGGATGGGTGTGGGATTTGGACAAGTTATACAGGTGAGAGGGGAAGAGAAGTAGGAAGGGAGAGGAGAGAAAAACCAAAAAAAAAAAAAACGAAAAGTACCAGAGAGGATATATAGAGTGAGAGTGAGTGAAAGAGTGTGAGAGATAGGGAGAGAGAGAGAAAGAGAGAGAGAGAAGAAGAAGTGATTGAGAGGGTAGAAGATTTTGAAAACGGAAGATAAAAATAATTTGTTGGTTTCAAATTTTGGTACAAGGGAAGCTAAGCATTTTGTCCGGTGAGCTAAGGTCTCCGTCAGTTCGCCGCCTTAAATACAGAGAATGCACTGGTTTCAGAATTTTAGCACAAGGCCAGCAATTTCGAGGAACGGGGTAAGTCAACCGCAGTGATCAACTGGTACTTATTTTATCGACCTCGAAAGGATAAAAGGCAAAGCCGACCTCGGCGGAATTTGAACTCAGAACGTAAAGACGGATAAAATGCTACTAAGCACTTAGCTCGTCGTGCTAACGATGTTACTAGCTCACCACCTTAGATAAAGAGAATATATTAAACTACAAGAGAGAGATAGTGGGGAGAAAGAGAGACAGATAGTTAGAGAGAGTGAGGCTGAAGAATGTTCTGGTAGACTTTTGCCAAAGTACTCATAAGACATAAATAGCAAATAAATGAGGCAAGTAAATAATCTCACTCTCATTGTCCATATCTTCTACATGTCTGCTGCTGCTGCTGATAAATAGATCTATAAGCTATCGTATTCGCCAAACTATGGGCTAAAAATATGTGTTAAAACTATAGGCCAAATATAGGCTTAAAACGTTTAGGGTAAATTACGTTCTTCACTCTAGGCTTATTATTATAATTTAAACTATAGGGTCAATACAAATGTATACAGTAATCCCTCGACTATTGTGGATGTTACGTTAAAAAATCTCGCGATAGATGAAAATTCGCAAAGTAGAAACAGTATTGGACTGTATATTTTTTTAAATTTTATTAATTTGTATATATTTATTTTATTATCAATGCAAAACAACATCGCAAACTCGCCTCCCGAGTTTTGTTTTCCATGCAGTATGTGCGATTCTTTGCTCACTCATCTACAATACACTGCGTATTTTCTTTTGATATATTTTAATTAATGTTTTATACAGTGCAGTACGGTACTATATTTTTATTTATTAATTTATTAATTTTTAGGCGTGAAAATGCTTATTTTACCACAGAAATAATTAAAATCTAAAAATTATAAATACCTATTGGCTGCATAAACCCGCGATATACTGAGGAGTCCGCCATATAAATTTACATATGATAGCCAGAAAAATCCGCGATGTACCGAGGGCTCGATAGGTGAACCGCGATGTGGTGAATGATTACTCTATATACTTTTTACTTTTTATCTTTTACTTGTTTCAGTCATTGGACTGCAGCCATACTGGATCACTGAATTGGGGTAGGGTGGTGGTGCTTTGCTGAACAAATGGACACCAGATTCTCTTTAAGTTTGCTAGTTTTGATAGCAAATCTGCCCGTTCAGAACTGACATATGGCTTGCGACGCATAACATATCCGGGCCATCACCAGTGTCCTACGGCTAAACAATAAAAACAAACTACCACCATCATTAACGTCACCAAGGAAAACATCAACACCAATACCACCACCACCAACAACAACAACAACAACAACAACACTACCACCAGAAATAATCTTATTTAGCAGATGCTAGTGCGTAACAATTGTACACTAAGTTGGCATATGTACAGAAATTTGCAACAGATTTATTGCCAGAGCGGAACCAAGATATCAAAGAGATTTTCGCGAGATTCTATTAAATGAAAATTAATCATAACATTTGATTTGATTTTCTACGCATGAGAAATAATCGATCACTTGGGCAACAAATATCTGGTAGAAAAACTATCAGTTGGGGGTTCGTTTTTTTTTTTTCACACGTATGCATAATCACATATATACACTCACACATGCGTGGTTGTGCATGTACAATCATACATTTCATACATCTCCACACACGCACACACACACTCATGTATATCTATCTATCTATCTATCTATCTATCTATCTATCTATCTATCTATCTATCTATCTATATATATATATATATATATATATATATATATATATATATATACATATATATATATATATATGTATATATATATATATATATATATATATATGTACATATATATATATATATATATATGTACATATATATATATATATATATGTACAGATATATATATATATATATATATATATATATATATATATATATATATATATATATATATATATACATACACACATATGTACACACATATATATACATATATATATATATATATACACACACATATATATAGACATGCACACACACACACACACAAAAGCGCACTCACATATATATGTATAAACATACATACAAACATATAGCTATATTTATGCATGCATATTATGTTTTATATTTTTATATATATATTCATACATATGTTCACCTATATCAATATGTATGTACATACACACACAAGCATACACATGTTTACCTATATCAATAGGGATAAACACATACATATACGCATATCGCAAGATTTTATGGGCATGATAATGAGCATGCTTAAGCATATTCTGTCTTACACTCTCTGCGCATGCCCCTTATAAATCCCTTTCACAAAAAGACGCAATAACTGAACATAAAAGATGGTAATCTTACGGCTGAAGAAAGATAAGTTCCTACCCCTACCAGTGACACTACGATGTGTCTTAGTAAGAGGGTTAAGCGCCTGAAATCTCCAGATATGGTTTATATGACAGAAAATCATTGAAGTGTAGAATTTAAACCAAATGCTGTGACACATCGTACTTGAACAGTTTCAAATATAACATTCAATCCTGTTAAATGTATATGTGTGTGTGTGTGTGTGTGTCTGTGTGGCCACAGCATTTGTGCTGAAACATATAAAGAATATATAATACATACATACATACATATATATATATATATATATATATATATATATATATATATATATATATATATATATATATATATATACACATAATTAAGGGATTAGCAAACAGTTGCTTCACCACATACCGAAGTTCAGAAATAGCAGCTAAAAAGCTGAGACTCCAACAGATAGCATTACTTGTAACTCACAAAGGCAAAACAAGAAGAAAAAACAATGAAAACTAACCAGTCGAAGTTAATCATAGACGCGTTTCTGGATTAGGAGCGATAACACTCCATTTCCTTCATCGGTATGATATTCTAGTTGTAAATTCGACGGTGCTAGCAAATTGTGCATGCATGAACGAGTGAACATCATGCATCGGCACAACCTGAGACCACATCCGAACCCACATAGGCCAGCCAGTTCACTATTCCTCCTCAAGGAATTACCATGCGCGTCACAAGCAATACCGCAGAAAATTTGCGGTTTACTATCAGGGAGTGAATAATTATTACAATTAAAAGGGTAAAGGTTTATCAATTTATTAATTTATTAATAAATTAACAATTAATAATTTTTACCAAGCCCTTCGGTATGTAAACACCATTATCGGTGGAGAACTTATTTAAAAGTTCTTATACATTTATAAACATAATTAAGGGATCAGCAAACAGCTGCTTTTTAGCTGCTATTTCTGAACTTCAGTATGTGGTGAAGCAACTGTTTGCTGATCCCTTAATTATGTTTATAAATGTATAAGAACTTTTAAATAAGTTCTCCACCGATAATGGTGTTTACATACCGAAGGGCTTGGTAAAAATTATTAATTATTAATTTATTAATAAATTAATAAATTGATAAACCTTTACCCTTTTAATTGTAATATATATATATATATATATATATATATATATATATATATATATATATATATATATATATATATATACCCTTTTACTGCGGTCATGCTGGAGCACCGCCTTTAGTCAAAGTAATCTACCCCAGAACTTATTCTTTGTAAGATTGTAAGACTCGTACTTATTCTATCGGTCTCTTTTGCCGAAACGCTACGCTATGGGGACGTAAGCACACTAACATCGGTTGTCAAGCGATGGTAGGGGGATAAACACAGGCATACAAACATATACATACATATACATACATAAAAAGCCCGTCATGTATATATATATATATATATATATATATATATATATATATATATATATATATATATATATATATATATATGCATTTATATGAATACGTATTCATACAAACACTTGAAATTAAAGAAAGCTATGCTATGCAATTGATATATACACATAGAGAATATTATCCATATATTCTCTGGACACTAATCGTGTTTCTAGCACTCAAAAGTTCATAAAAATATGTGGGTGGGCATATCTTGCCTCTTCAACTGTATCAGCAACAAGAATCGCTTGAGAATTTAATTGTTCATGTATATATATATATATATATATATATATATATACGCCGTACTGCAGAACACCGTAATGTACTTGAAATAGCCGAAACAAGTATAACATGAATACGCTCAATTTGCTTTGTGAAAGCCAATCCAAAATTGTTGGCATCACCGAATTTTTTTTTTTTTATATTCGAAACGGAATTTAAAATTTACTTAAAGAAATATGCTGTAGTTGAAATTACAAGAATAAATAAATATCATCTCATTATTTGGTTTATTGTGTGAGCTGGCGGAATCGTTAGCACGCTGGGCGAAATGTTTAACGACATTTCGTCCGTCTTTACGTTGAGTTCAAATTCCGCCGAAGTCGTCTTTGCCTTTCATCCTTTCGTGGTCGATAAATTAAGTACCTGTTCCGTACTGAAGTCGATATCCCCCACCCCCGCAAAAAATTTCAGGCCTTGTGCCTATAATAGAAATCATTATTTAATTTATTGTGAACTAGATTGTCCAGTGTAGGTGAAGGCATGACCGTGCATATAATCGCCGGCTTGGATGTGTGTATAGGAGTAAGCTTCGCAATCACGTAGTTTTGGGTTCTGTCCAACGGCATGGTATCTTGGGCAAATGTCTTAGAGTAGCTTTATTAGTAAATTTGGTTGACGAAAACTGTTTGGAAGCCAGTCGTGTAACCATGATGTTCCAGTGATCTAACGAGATAGATTTCTTAATTTGTACTAATTTGTGAATTAAAACACAACACACACGAGATTGAAACAGCCGACCAAATGCACTTCTCATGAGGAATTCCAGAAGAAGCTTCATGAGACCACTACTGAGACGCTTCCGAAAAAAGGAAAACCGTTGGAAAACAGTTTATAGCAGAGACTCCAGCAAATAAGATCTGAAGAAGGAATTGTAATTCCGAAATATCGTCGGACTATAAATAACCAAGTTACAACAGGCATATAGTCCATTTTTTGTTCTATAGTGCATTGTTATACCTTCCTAAACTTTTTATTCTTTACAAACAATACACAATGCTTCAAGCGAACTACAATACTCTCTAATTTGTGAATGTACTGCATTCTGCTGAGCATACATATCAATGCAAACGTGTATGCATGATTTCTTGTATAGTAAAATTGAAACTGCATGAAGGTAACGAAATGGCCGTAGCCCTATCAGGTTACATGGTTAAATAAATGAATATATATACAGCTTCAAACCTCTTTCCTTTATATTTGTGTGTGTGTTTTTGTCGTTTTTGTTTGTTCTCACACCACTTCATAACAGATGTTTGTTTCTTTGTGTACCCACAATCTAGCTGTTCGTTAGTGGATAACTGTAGAATAAACATCTGATTTATAAACAAATACTACTGCTGTCGAGTTCTTTGGCTAAACCCTTTTAGGTGGCACCCCAGCATGACCGAAATCCAACGACTGATAGAAGAAAAGAAGACTATGCCAGTCACTTATATTTAAGATGGGAGAGTGCGAAGTGATTTGAAGGACGATTGATACTTTAAATGAATGGTGAAATAGATGTTTGCTGGATGGTTGAAAAAAAAAGAATGTAAATAGATGTTTGCTGGATGGTTGAAAAAAAAAGAATGTGACAACAACTATAGAAATTAGTGATTGCTTGGAAAATATACATATGGTAAAAATATAATTTCGTTAATAGGATAACGAATGTGAGAAACTCAAAGACTTGATTATATAACTCCTTGATGTTGAGAAATTCTGTAATGAAGTCGTTAAAAAAAATTCTTTGGTTTCACAGAAGAACATTTAAGATATACTTTTACATTCAACTCACTAGCCCCGGAACTACTGTGGCAATCAATTGCGGCAACCACCGACATTTCGACTGTTGAACCCTCCCTCATACATTCATTTCGTCTGTCTTGGCAATTGGCAACAGACGTTACGTTAAAAAAGGCCAGGGTTTTTGAATACGTAATTCTATCGTTGAAGGAAAAATAATTACGTAAATAACTTACTTTGATCTATTCCCTACTCTATTGCTGCTGATGTTTCAAGTAAGAGACATAATCATATATATATATATATATATATATATATATATATATATATATATATATATACATATATACACACATCCAATATATATATATATATACACACACACATATCTAAGCCGACGATTACATACATACATACATAAGTATGTATATATGTATATATATTTATATGTATATGATATGTATATATATATATATATGTGCGTGTGTATGTATATGTATATGTGTGTGTGTATACATATATGTATATGTATGCATATGTGTCTGTGTGCCTGCACTTGCACTCAAACGCACATATGTATGTATGTATAGATTTAGATGAATAGAGCTAAAAAAAAAAACAGTAACATATATGCGTATTATTATATTTCTTTATAAGTGCCATGCATGAAATCCTCAAACTTTGAGTCATTTGGTAACTCCTGCTGATTAAAGATAATCAAAAATATGTGAATATATATATTATATATGTATGTATGCATGTATTATGTATTTGTTACGCCACACTTAGGAGTTTACTCTTGGTAGATACTTTGGAGGACTATTAAAGTTGCGGACTACTTAACAGCGAATGAACTTGATCGATACCTGCGTAATTCTCTCTAGCCAATTAATAGTATTCCTCATTTTGGTTTGCCTTAATTCTTTATGAAACCAACAATTAACATATAAATCCAATAAAGTTCTTGTAAGATAAGAAATTAGAGGAATATTCCGTTGAATAGTAGAATTGCAATTGCAACGATTACTAATCGGTTCAATTGAAGCATGTGTTGGTCTTAAAAGGTGGTATATAATTATAGAATTAAAGGTAATGCTATTGCTACTTCGGAGTATTCCTTATTCTTAATATTGTCAATATATATATATATATGTATATATAAGACATTCGTCCATGGTGCCACGCAGCGGAACTGAAACCGGAACCATGTATAATTTTTATATGTTTTGTATTTATTTCAACGTAACTGATTCAACGGTTTTTTTTCTTTCTATTTTTGCGAGATACAATCATTATTTCGATGAAATTATGGGTATACGGGATGGATGATTTCTTGAAAGAAGTTTTTAATTCAATACAGCGCTAGATCTCATGCGATAACCTTACACTGAATGATGTTAAAAATCTGTTTCTACACAGATCATGACAAATTTGAAATCATTGTAAACGATGACAGAATGGGGAGAATAACATAAAAATATAACAAAAAGTGGAAAACTAAAACAAACCAACATATAAAAAAGAACAAAGGGGAGCAATCTAGGTAGACATGTGTCAGACTATATATCGAATTGCACAAGTACTTGTTCTGGCTATTGTTTATCACTACCATGTCTAAAAAAAAAATTCAACTTTTGGTCTGTCTTTATCTTAAACGTGTCTTGCTGTTAAAGGCAACTACTGACACAAGGGTTCTTTAAATAGGAAACAGAATGAGGTTCTTTCCAGTGTGTATTATAGTTGATGATGGAATAGAGACGAAGAATAGTAGTGGTTAAGTGTTGGATGGGGGCAGTAAGTCGATGAAAAATGGCCGCCAGTGTGAAAGATAGCGTACTTGTCACGTTTTAGATTTACTTACGAGGCAGCGAAGCGAATAAGCCAGTGAGAGAGATAGCTTCTTGGTGGTTGTCAGATCTGCAAGAAATAGCAGCCTATTTTCATTCAAATCATATCTTAAGTAACAAAAGATACATATTTGATGGTTGGTTCTCAAACGGACAAATGCCAGAGCTACAACAGAGCCCCACGATCCATCAATATTATTGAATTTTTGTTCCACATTCGTTGTGTGCTTAAGAAACTTTTAAACTTTTTTAAAGTCTCCAGTCGTTTATAGATAACGTTGCTTTCTTATATTAAATATCGTTCTGGAAACTTGTTTTCTTAGAAAAGGAGAAACGAGAAATAGTTACCTTTATGATTTTCTAAAGAGTATTAAGTAGATTGTTTGTTTGCTGTGTAACTATTATAGCACTTCATTGGGCCTTAGAAATGCTTGGTGGTGCCCATCTCCCACCACAACTCCCTATCTAAAACAATTCTTCAGGGCGCACAGTTGAGGGAAGGCGAAAGGGAGGCAGACAGAAAAAAATCCGGGTTTGACAACATCAAAGGACTGGACAGGTCACAGAACACAGCGAAACTTGCTACGCATAACAAAGAACAGAGACCAGTAGCGGTGGCTGACTATGAAAGCGCCTAGAGTGACACCCCGACTGACTGCATCAGTTAAGGGATCTTCTTGATGATGATGATGATGATGATGACGACGACGACGACGACGACGACGACGACGACGATGACGATGATGATGATGATGATGATGATGATGATGATGATGATGATGATGAAGAAGAAGAAGAAGAAGAAGTTTAATTATAACTGAGGCGAAATGCCTCTAACCAAAAGTCATAAATGATTGCAAATTCTGATCATTTGTAACTTAACTTTACCTCAGAACGCTCATCATCTTAATCATTAAAAGAAAATCTATTACATTGTTCAACATTAGCAAATCTGTGTGAGAAACGACCAAAACCCCTAAATAGAAATTATTTTAGCGATTTCTGAGGGCAGAAACGCACAGTTGATCCCAACGAGATTTTAAACAGAAAAATCAGAGGGACCAATTTAAATACAGAAGACATTTAATCCAGTGCCGTATCGTATCTGCCAGATCACAATCAGAGATATTAATAGTAAAAGAGACACCTATCAAAACCATTAACCACTCAATGATGACCTTTGCTTTGACATCTGGCATCGCAGTACACACACGCTAACACACACACACACACACACACATGGATGGATGGATGGATGTATTGTGTATGTAAGTATGTATAACAACAATAACATGCAATATCACAATAACTCTTGAGCATCTTGTTCCTCCTACCATATCATTTACAGAAAAGCTGTCGATTCAGTCGAGAGATTCTTTTCTCCGAAGGCTGATCGCTATGTTCTGTCTTACTGCTTATAATAATTTAGTTTGCCTTTTATCTTTTACTTGTTTCAGTCATTTGACTGTGGCCGTGCTGGAGCACCGCCTTTAGTCGAGCAAATCGACCCCAGGACTTATTCTTTGGAAGCCTATTACTTATTCTATCGGTCTATTTTGCCGAACCGCTAGGTTACGGGGACGTAAACACACCACCATCGGTTGTCAAGCAATGTTGTGGGGACAAACATTTAGGCTGTATGTCTCTGGTATGGTTTGGTATGTGTACTTCTGCATCCTCTATATCAGGGCTCAGATGAGTTTCCACGAGTGCTATGCATAGGGCTTGATTGCATGCAGCAAGGTCTCTCGGGAAAAAAAATTTTGTTTCTGTTGTTATGATGCAACAGGCCCCCAATATTTAGTAAAAATATTGGCATGACGACTGTGCAACCGTTAAGGGAGGCCATCCTGTGTCTGTTGATTGTAGTGGTCTTGCGCTGTGGTGGGCAAGGTTCCTTGTTTGCGCTGGATGTAGCCAGGTCAACTGCTGCACAATCTTTTGCGCCAAAAAGACTCTTGCACAAAAAAGACTCTTGCTCAGCGGTTGCCTTGTGCATAACATCTGAAGAGCGCACTGCTCTTGCATGTTTTTTTTTCTTTGGAGGTGGTTGGTGCCTTTCTTCAGGAAAGTATTTTTCCTTAAGACCCCTGTAGTTTTGGCGGGATCTCGAGTGAGCAAACAGCAGTTTGTACCGTCTTCCCCATGCCAACATTTGCCTTGCCGGTAAAAATTGCAGATCCTTGAGTGCATTCCAAATTTCTTTTCTCCTCTAGGGTTTCGGTTTTAGTTATTTCATTTTTTCATTTTCCTTTTTCTCTCCTTCCTTCTTTCTCTCTCACTCTCTCTCTCTCTCCCTCTCTCTCTCTCTCTCTCTCTCTCTCTCTCTCTCTCTCTCTCTCTCTCTCTCTCTCTCTCTCTCTCTCACTCTCTCTCTCTACTTTCAAGTTCGTGCCTCACAAGCGTTCATACACACGTAATTTTTCTCGTCTGGCCGTAAAGCTTTTTTCTGTTTGTTTTCCTGTCATGTTTTTTGTCCGCCACTACATTCCTCCATGGCAAGATTTAATTTGTGTGTACAAATTTAATTTGCGGTCCATGGGAAGAGCTGTTTTAACGATGCGTCTTGTCTAGCTCTTCGAAACGCCGGTGTTAAAACGGGGGTAGCTGATGAAGTAGAATGTTCTCTATGTGGCTTGTGTGTTTTCTCGTCTCTGTTTTGTTTGCAATGTCCTGTACCCAGATATGCACCTATACATACAGGTGGATGTCGGTATGCACATACCTGTACGTATATATGCATATACTCATTTACTATTTGTTTTTACATGACTGAACGCAGCGTCTCCAATTGTAAGTAGTTTTCGTAACTTCATATTTTCCGACGCTACTCTATCTCCTTCTCTTTCTCTTCCTCTATCATTTTTCCCCCTCTCGTTCTTCCTCTTTACTACTACGTATCTCGCTTTACCCCTCTCGTTCTTCCTCTGTTACTACTACGTATCTCTTTTTCCCCCTCGTACTTCCTCTCTTTCTCTTTCCCTCTCGTTGCTCACCTATTCTTCTACTTCCTCCTTTTGTTTCTACCTCTACCGCTCTCTCTCTTCCCCTTACACCGGCATGGTCACATGCTTCCGGTCAATAATTCTTTTCTTCCTTGGCTATCGCCGAGCAAACACGCGAACCACTTCGTCCCTACTTTCAAGTTCGTGCCTCACAAGCGTTCATACACACATAATTTTTCTCGTCTGGCCGTAAAGCCTTTTCTGTTTGTTTTCCTGTCTTGTTTTTTGTCCGCCACTACATTCCTCCATGGCAAGATTTAATTTGTGTATACAAGTTTAATTTGCGGTCCATGGGAAGAGCCGTTTTAACGATGCGTCCTGCCCAGCTCTTCGAAACGCCGGTGTTAAAACGGGGGTAGCTGATGAAGTAGAATGTTCTCTATGTGGCTTGTGTGTTTTCTCGTCTCTGTTTTGTTTGCAATGTCCTGTACCCAGATATGCACCTATACATACAGGTGGATGTCGGTATGCACATACCTGTACGTATATATGCATATACTCGTTTACTATTTGTTTATATATATATATATATATATATATATATATATATACACACATACATATATATATATATATATATATATATATATATATATATATATATATATATATATATATATATATATATAACAGGCTTCCACTTGGTTGCCATTTACTAAATTCACTCACAAGACTTTGGTCAACCCGCGGATTTATTTGAAAACACCTTGCCCGAGGTGCCACGCAGTGGGGCTGAACTCAAAAATATGTGATTGAAAAGAAAATTAATATCTAAATTTATGCATTTGTTGTTTTTATGTATTTACTCTCTCTTTCCCTCTCTCTTTCCCCCCCTCACTCTCTCTCTCTCATACACACACACACACAAAAAAAAACACACAAATGATAAGTATTTGATTTCATATACCTTTACAAAGCAGGGTCGAAGCATATTACATACTGATTTTATGACGTAGGCAATCTGAAGATTTCTCAGATTCTACTGTTCCATTTTGATAAAAGCCACTTATGAGTTCCATAGTTTCACTTATCACTGCACGGTCGGGTCAACCTATAAACAATTTGTTTAAATTT
Source organism: Octopus bimaculoides (assembly GCF_046866305.1). NCBI lineage: Eukaryota > Metazoa > Mollusca > Cephalopoda > Octopoda > Octopodidae > Octopus > Octopus bimaculoides. Next base: position 82,678,117 of record NC_142933.1, read on the forward strand.
GAAAGAAAATAAAATAATACAATAAAATTTTTTAAAAATAAAAAAATAAACAGAAAAAGAAACGACATTCGTTTGTACCATAAAAAAATCGCTCTAAAGTTGATAAGACGACAAAAAGAAAAAAGAAAGAAGGAAACGGAGTCTTTAAAAAAATAAAAGAAAAATCAAAAACATAAATAATAGAAATTTGATTGTCTACGTGACAGCTCCGTATTTCACCCGATGGTCTTTCCCCAACTGATATATCCAGTTTTATGAGTTTTTATATTGGCGCGCATGTGTGGAAGTACGTACAGACGTGTGTGTGTGTGTGTGTGTCTTTATATATCTTTAAGTGTATGTGTATTTGTTTGTGTGTTATGTACCTGTGTGTGCGTGTATGTGTGTGCGTTGTGTGTGTGCCTGCCTTTATTTATTTTTAAGTGTATGTGTGTTTGTATTGTGCATCTGTGTGTGTGTGTGTGTGTGTGTGTGCCTATCTTTATGTATCTTTAAGTGAATGAGTATTTGTTTTGTTTGTTGTGTATTTCTGAGTGTGTGTGCGTGTGCGTGTGTGTGAGTCTGTCAATACTATCTCTACGTGTACTTGTGTACGTGTGTGTGTGTGTGTGTGCGTGTGTCTGTATGTGTATATGTGTATTTGTATGTATGCGCGTGTATGCGTGAGTGTGCAAGATGGTGGTGATTGCTTGTATCAATGTACGCTCGCATGTGCGTAAGTGTGTATATGAGTGTGTGTGTGTGTGTGTGTGTGTGTGTGTGTGTGTGTGTGTGCGCATGCGTTCCCGCGCGCTTGTGCGTGTGTGTGTGTGTGTACTCGCGCATGGCTATTTGTTCTGTCGTGAGGTAAGGTGATATTTGTAGCTGAAGAGACATTTACTGTCAGATGTTCGATTTAAGATTTCAGTTGGGTTTCTTGATTAGGTTGCGAAATTCTAGAACGTGTCAAATGAAAACATGATTTATATGTGATCATCATCGCCATTATCCGTGTTGTTGTTGCTGTTGTTGTTGTTGTTATTAACCTCAGCCATGTCATGTTGCTATTGTAATTTCATTTTGTTTTGTTAATATTTAGTAGTAGTTTTAGTAGTTGCTGTTGTTGTTAACTTTATTTCGTCATGTAATATCATTTCATCGGTCATGTTAATATGTTGTATTAGTTCTTGTTCATGTTATTAATCCCCAAGTCAACTTTGACCGAGCTGACCTTTGGTCAAACGATGCTTAACCATGACCGTCTTGTACTTTTTAAGTATAATTGGGATTACAGAAACTAATATATTCTTTACTTTTAAACAATAAGGAGTGGTTTCGGGAAGATTTGTCAGGTCAAGTTACGGCGTTGAGATTCCATTGCTGAGCTGTTTTCGCCTTTCTGTTGCTGTTGTTGTTAGAAGTTTGTTAGTTGCGCTACTAATTTACCTTTTCAATGCTTTTAGAGTAATAAAAAGAAAAGTAATTTCTCTCAACATGAAGTTTTGAGGGTAAGTGTCTTGATTTTCATTTAGCATCAATTGAAATATTTTCCTTTGTTTTCCGGGGTCCGTTTTTAAAAATTTTTTTCTGTTTTTCATTAAGAAACTGACGGCTTTGATCGGTTGTTGACTTTAAACTTCAACATGGAATCCATCGCAAGAAGCTGTTACCGGGACGGAGAGAATTAAAAATATATTCATATATATACACACAAAAAGGATCACTCCAAGTCGAAGGCCAAGCCAAAAGGTTCGACGAGATAGTAGAGAGCGCATCAAATAACCAACGACTATCACCACCATTTCAACTCAGAACGTAACGACAGACGAAATACCGCTAAGTATTTCGCCCGGTGTCCTAACGATTCTGCCAGCTTGCCGCCCTAAGCTAAACTAAATATTGGAACAAATATCACAATAGCAAAACCATCTACTAAACACACAAACTCAAGTCTCCCTTATCAGTTTCATTGCCGTTCGAAAGAGCAACAGATCTGATGAAGGAGATAATAAACAACAAAAACATGTATGCTAAAAGGGGAAGGTTTTGAACAACTACGGAAAAACACTACAAAGAAGACTATGCCTGTAGACCGACTCACACTACAAGAATATACACAGAGCAAAAGATCATTTTGACGTAGGACTGCGTTAGGAGTCAACAAAGAAAACATGTTATCAAAGCATTTTAAGGAACCCCTTTCGAAGACCGAGAAAACCCTATAACCCGCCGTTCAACTAGAGCAAAGAAGTGATCTTTCCATTTTTTTTTTCTCCCATTAACTTAGTCGGACACGAAGTGGAAGGCATTTATGTATGTGATCGGCTTAGAGTCATAGTCACTTACTCAACGATCTCAGGTCACTAGATATAGATATTAGCAGGACCAGAATTCCCAGAACGCGCGCATGTACACCCATCTTTGATGATTATGAAGAGTATGCATCTTGTAGTTGGCCAGAATCGGACGACGGGCAAAAATATAGTCATCACATGCACGTAGTACATAAATACATGCCATAAGTCAAGGAGATAGCAACTCACGCGCTACCGTATTGAAAAAGGAAGAACGCGTGGAAAATACAGTTGTAACTATACAAAAAGATGGGATAGACACGACTGAAACGCTTTTCATTATAGGTTTCTTCGATCAGAGCTGACTTGGAGCTAAATAACAATTAAACACTAAAACAGCAATTAAACCTTGAGTAAGCCAATGAAGGAGCCATTGTATTGTCACTCAGTCTTTCAGAAACAGAAGCCAACACTCCCTCAGATAAAACGCTTATGTACACTGACAACGTGGTCATCGATATTTTATCTGAAAAAATGTTGAGACAATCTGAGTTGGAACAAATATCTTTCGATTCCAGGTCAGTTCGAACAAAGAGGTCATGTGGTTAAATAACAAATACTAAATCTTGAAAAGTGGCTGTTATTAATAAAAAAAATTCAAAAAAATTCAATAAAATTGACAAAATAATTGGAAAAAGGAGCCGACCCTACTCTTTTTTAGGTCTTACTGTGTTCGGTAGGTGGCCATATTTGTTCGTGTCATCCTGGCTGCCAGACTTCCGGTCAAAATTTCTGTGAATCTGCATTGCATTAATGACGCCAGGCTGTGTCTAGGGCAAAGACATTTGATACTCAATGGCCGATCCTACGACGTATATCAAACACATGCCGTGACGTGTTATACTTCACTGACCTAATCTATTCTGCCAGATCTTTTCATGAAGCAGCGAGGCGGCGACATGGTCGGAAATTTGTACGGCTTAAAGATGTGAAAACTGGGACAAATCCAAGAACGATAGGCAATGGATTAGCAGAGTCGTTAAAGCGTCGAACAAAATTGCCGCCATATTTAGCTACTATCGTAAAACGTACTGTGTTCGAATCCCGCGAGTTCGGTCAACTTTTCCTTTCATCTTCTACAATAGATTCGATAAAATGAGGTGTCACTCAAGTCTTAGAATCGATTTAATGTTTTATAGAAAGTATTCTATGTATGAATGGAATTGTAACTGGTTCTCAACGATTTTTAACCTATGGACAGCTTTGATTCTTATTTTAGTGAGATGAACTCTCCAAGCAATTTAATTAAAAAAAAATCCAATTACATTTTTATATTTTATTAGGAATTGTAAAAAATCTGTTAAAATCTTGTTTTGTAGAAGTATGATCAATTTATTGCGCATAATTTTTGACAGCAAAATCTTATATGGGCCCCGGTTGTAAAGTACTGTAATAGAAAAATGCTCTTGGCCGAGTAACTAACAAATCTGCTTTACAGCTACGCGATTTAGAGTTCAATCCAATTGGATGGTATTTTGAGCAAGTGTTTTCTACCATAACGTCGGGGTAACAATGCCTTATGAGTGACATATGGGAGACGGAAACTGTTTAGAGGCTTAGTGGATGAATCGTTTCTGTTCTTTGACGATAAGCTTCATCTGTCGTTCTACTTACCATTGCTACTATCATCACCTCTACTTGGCATTTGGATGACATAAGCAAAGCCCACTGTGTTGTAAACATTCAGGACACGTTTTCGGTCTAAGCGCAATTTTCTAAGGTCTTCCCATGTTTTTCAGAAACTTAGAGGAGTATGTGTGCACATCGTTTTTCTCTGACTAAGAAGATAGCTACAAGTAAAACAGAAATAAAATAGAAAAATAAAATCTATTGCAATTTCACATTACTAACCAGCCTACAGTGGCATAAATTAATATATCAACAAACGAAAAGTTTAGGATTTGTAGTAATTAAAGTTTTATATTACCTTTGAGAAATTTTGTTGGTTAGTCGCAATATGTATGACTAATGAAGTGGTTAGTCATTTACATAGCAAAGAAGAAAAGCAAAATGTTTCGTCAGAGTCCATGTTCAATTAAGTCATTACTAGTCACTTCTGTGGGTTTTAACAGATTACTAATGCTAACAAAATAGCACCATACACCATTTATTTAATATTTAATTATATTTTTCTTTATTTTCTTGTTCATGGCTTTTGTTTCTTGTTTTGTCTTCATATTTCTGTGATTTGTGTTTCTGCGTGTATGCATAATACATACTTATATCCATATACATATATACACACGTACAACCGAGTTTACAAGTTCACTTCATAATAATAAGTACCCGGGGCATTTTGTGTATGTGTCTTTTACTTTAACCTTGTGAGGGAAATGGACAAGCGGAAATTGTATCGAAGCTCGTCCGGTTGATTCTATCTGTAATTCAAAGCTTCGACCTTGTCAGAGTTGTATAGATTTGACTCTATCAGAACTATATTAAGGATACATGAGTCTGCAGAATACTCAGCCACTTACACGCTAATTTAATGCGTTATTAGCTCAGTTGATCGAACGACTGGATGCTAGCATGTCGCCCTCAATGATAGTTTCCATTATTCATACATGCGCACGCATATGTATGTATATCATTTTTTTAAACGAATAAGAAGTAAAAGAAAAGAACTCACAGGGACTTGTGACATGAATTTAGATATTAAAGAAGTCAATAGGGAATTTGCCGGAAGTTGTGTACAATAAATTCCTAATGTATTAAAACTTGCCTCGCCGATGGATCGATGATCAAAGCAAATACAGTGAGGTATTCTTTTCAACGTTCACACTACTCTGTTTATTCCCTGCCTTAACAATAACAATAACATCATCAGCGCCCAAAAGATTTGAGATTCTTTATGAAGTAATGAACTGCATATCTAGATGAGGAAACCCGAGTTACAGTTACATTAATGTATGAATGGAGTGGATCAACGTGAAAAGAATTGTCTTGTTCGGTGACACAACATGCCGCATGGCCCAGAAATTATGATCTCGACATTATGATCCTAGACATCTTGTTCATGAACGCTCTATCTACGAAGCCATGCACGACTTACACATGTTTAATATAACCAAAACAGGGATTTTGCATTATAGCAAAAAAAGCCTCAGTATTACTATTAACAGAGCCGTGTGTGGATTGTGTGGATTGGAAAAATGTAGAGAGCGCCTAACAAAATATCTGAACAGCAACGCATATTTGATCAGAGATATGATAAGCTGTATCAACAACAGTATCACAATTGTTAAATGGGCGCGACATTTTCCTCTCACCTTTCACAAAAATCTGGGAGGAATACTAGAAGATGGCGTCAAAATCGTTGGCACCACGTGACAGTATTTACTTACGAACCTTTACTTTGTGAGTTCACTTCCGGCCAGGGTTAACAACATTGTCTTTTGTTCTTCTAGAATCAATAAAATAAAATGCCACTGAAGTATTGTGTCCGATTTAATCGATTTTGCCTTTCCCGTCACCCTCACAAAATAAGGGGTCTTATCTAATGCTCATGTAAAAAATCCATTTTCTAATTAAGAGATTTACATAGTTTCCTAGAGCATCGACACTTTTGGTTGTTATTGTTGTTTAGACCGAAATCAGTTAAGAGCACCTCATCTTTCTCTCGCGCATGACAATGTTTGAAACTTACACAGACCAAAATAGTCCTCAATTATTGAAGAGAGAGGGGTGTAAATTTGGGTAAGTTTTGGCTGGTATTTCTAGCAGGTCGATAAACCACTCAGGGACTTAACATGGTTTCTATTTTACTTGCAACACTTGCTTCAGCAGTCTCAACTGATGTTGTTGCTATTGTTGTTGCAATTGTTATCGTTGTAGTTGTTGTTGCGATTGCTGCTCTTCTTGTATAGCTTCAGGTCAACCTCAGTCGAGCAATCCATTCTTTTATATTTTACTTGTTTCAGCCATTAGACTGAGGCCATGCTGGGGGCACCGCCTTGAAGAAATCGTAGTCGAATGAATCGACTCCATTACTTATTCCATCGGTGTCTTTTGCCGTGCCGCTAATTTACGGGGACGCAATCACACCAACGCTGGTTGTCCGTTTTAAATATACAACGAAGCACATTGGATAATGTAATTCTGTTCACCGCTTAAAAGACGGACGAGATGCGCAAGGCTACGATTACGATGACTTTGATCAGAGGTTGTTTGCTTGACCAGGGTTGTTGTTGGCACTCCGTCGCTTACGACGTCGAGGGTTCCAGTTGATCCGATCAACGGAACAGCTTGCTCATGAAATTAACGTGCATGTAGCTGAGCACTCCACAGACACGTGTACCCTTAACGTAGTTCTCTGGGATATTCAGCGTGACACAGTGTGACAAGGCTGACCCTTTGAATTACAGGCACAACAGAAACAGGAAGTAAGAGTGAGAGAAAGTTGTGGTGAAAGAGTACAGCAGGGTTCGCCACTATCCCCTGCCGGAGCCTCGTAGAGCTTTAAGTGTTTTCGCTCAATAAACACTCACAACGACCGGTCTGGGAATCGAAACCGCGATCCTATGACCGCGAGTCCGCTGCTCTAACCACTGGGCCATTGCGCCTCCACTAACTAGGGTTGAAGACGACGACAATATCACCATCAGCATCACCTCCTCAATCTCTTCTTCCTTCCAATTCTCCTCTCCTTGATCTTTCTCCTCATCTCTTTTCTCCAGCTGTACACTCAGAGACATTCTGACTTAGCTGATATACTATGTGTACGAGTATATAAGACTGTGTACTCGTAGATTTGGCAATTCGGTGTAAAATAAATAAATAAATAAATAGATAGATAAATGAATAAATAAAAGACTGTATTTATAAAACAAATTATGCGTCTGTGAGTATTAAAAACTGTGCAAAGTATTGGCATAGCTGTGTGGTAAGAAGTTCGCTTCCCAACCACATGATTCCGAGTTCAGTCCACTGAACCCGGAATCATGTGGTTGAACCCGGAATCAAGTGTCTTCTACTATAGCCTCGCATAGACCAAAGTTTTGTGAGTGGATTTGGCAGACGGAATCTGAAAGAAGTCCTGTGTATTTGTCATCTCACCGCTGCTTGACGATCGGCGTTGGTTTGTTTAAGTGACCGTAATTTTAAGAAGATACAGAGGGTTAAAGTTTTTACCCAGTTACAAAACAGGATTTGGAAGCTGTCATTTTGTGCCTGACTGTAATCGTAAGACGACTAAAAACAATATCAACATTGCGACGATAGCATGTGTTATAAGCATTTAATAAGCGAAAAATGACCAAAAAAGAAAACGGGAACAAAATTGAAGAAATTGAAAAGTATTAGCCAAACAGAAAGGACTCGTACCAGTTTAATACTGGGGTCGATGTAATCGACAAAACCCCTTCTCCACAAATTACAGGCCTTGTGTCAAAATTTGAAAGCAATATTTGAAGCTGGTAGATTCAGATGGTCATGTTGGTAAACAAGAGAGTTTGAAGCTCAGACAGCGAAGTGGCAGTTGTGTTTGGCACTCTGTCCGTTGCGACGACGAAGGTTCCAATTAATCCGATCAACAGAACAGCCTGCTCGCGAAATTAACGTTCCAGTGGCTGAGCACTCCACAGACATGCGTACCCTTAACGTAGTTCTAATGGAGATTCGGCACGACACAAGAATAGACAAGGCCGGCCCTTTGAATAACAGATATAACTCATTTTTGTCGGCTAAGTGGATTAGAGTAACGTGAAATAAAGTGTCTTGCTCAAGAACACGACGCGCCACCGGGAATCGAATTCTCGACCTTCCAATCGTCAGCCGATTACCCTAACCACTAAGCCACGCGCCTTCACCAAATCTCTTTTACTTAGAATATTTCAACACTCCCACCCTTTTAATGTACATATAGGCCTGGGTAATTTAGTTCCGGTTACTGGTTTGCCGCGTGTGACTACTTACAATAGCACCACCCTACTATAAACGGATGCCATAAGGATAGGTATTCAGTTATGCATATTTATTCCCACTGCGAAATCTATTATTTTAGTTGATATTGTAGTTGTTACTCTTATTGTCGTTGTTAATGGAACTGTGAGTAATAACGAGATTTATCTTAATGTTACACGTAGTTGATGCGTTCTGGGTTCAAATTCCGCCGAGGTTAACGTTGCTTTTCATCCTTTGGGGTCAATAACATAAGCACCAGTTGAGGAGTGGGAACGATGTAATCGGTTTACCTATCAGTCCCGAAATTGCTGGCTTTGTGCTAGAATTTGAAACCAGTATTTCAGGTTTCTTTTTTTTAAAGTTAAGCTTGCAATGCAACCACGTGGTATTCATTTCAGTCCCACGGCACAGCAACCTTGGGCATGTACCTTCTACTATAGCCTTCGGACGACAAATGCCATGTGAAGGAATATGGAAATCCGTCGTGTGCGTGTGTGAGTGTGCGTGCGTGCATACATGAAGAGTGGAGTTAACGCTTATTCATATAATGCTTATTATTTCGACAACTTGAAGTGACGTATCGCATATCATGTTTACAGACCCTGATGAAAACGGTTCATTCTTGCGTATTATATAATTTATATTACATAATAGTCTCAGCAATTTTTTTTTTTCAGAACCGATTAAATGAAGTGACTACGACAGAAGTAAACTTTACGAATTTTCTGTTTGTTCGAAGTATTTCAGTTGATTCGATCAACCGAACAGCCTGCTCGTGAACTTCACGTGTAAGGTTCCCAGCACATCACAGACACGTGTACCCTTAAGGTAGGGAGATTCAGATTGACACAGAATGTGATAAACTCATTTTTGCTAGCTGAGTGAACTGGAGCAACGGGAAATAAAGTCCCTTGCTCAATGCTGGGAATCGAATTTATGATCTTACAATCGTGCGCTGAATACACTAACCACTAAAATACGCACCTTTACGCATATGTATGTACGTGTTTGTGTGTGTGTATATACATACATACATACATACATACACACACGCGCGCATATATATAACTATTATCTAAAACTTTACTGCTATTTTCTTTCGCCCTTTCAAAGCCTAGCCAGGCTCATGGGCCCGGTTTCTCGGTTTCTATGGCGTATGTGTTCCCCCCAGCTGGACGGGACGCCAGGAAGAAAGAGTGAAAGTTGGGGCGAAAGAGTACAACAGGGGTCACCACCATCCCCTGCCGGAGCCTCGTGGAGCTTAGGTGTTTTCGCTCAATAAACACTCACAACGCCCGGTCTGGGGATCCTTCGACCGCGAGTTCGCTGCCCTAACCACTGGGCCGTTGCGCCTCCATACTGCTAGTTTTATTCACTTGTTATTTACGCTCTATTTCGAAGTGTGTGCCCTACTTTAAGAAACACTAACCTAAAGGTTGTTCTGAAATATGTATAACTTTCTACCAGGGATTTTGTATTGGACTTGGAAGTAGATTGTAGAACAATGACCTTGCAATCTTCAGAGAGATGCAAAGAACATTACATCACGTTTGTATGGCAGAAGTAGGTACATAGAGAAATATCAAAATTGAGAGTAAATAATATATCCTCAGAAATGAGATGGGTAATAGTTACTATATCTTATTTGGTGAGAAGACTGTATGGCTAACAGAGATGGGGGGGGGGGGTCCTTGATATTTCCTGGTAACCTCCATGCTGCTTGACACTGAGGAGCAGTTCTGTCGAAGAATGCAGAAACCTTTATGATAATCTAGTTGACAGCAGATGAAGGGACAGCCCAATACTGTCAGCTGTGTATGTGTATGCTCTCTTGTGTGCATGTGTGTGTGTGTATGTGTGTTCTTTTACTTGTTTCAGTCTATATGTGCGTACGTTTGCTGTTTATAATGAAGGAGAGGAAGAAAAAGTACTCAATACCTGGTGTGCAATGTAACTGTATTTGTTCGGTTGATGTCTTGTGTCGTTACCTGAAGTTTCCTAAATGTTTGTGGCCGTCTGATTGATCGAATATTCGCGAAACTTGATGTAACGGGAGAGAGCACCAGTCGAGTATGCAGTGTGGATGAGCGCGTGCGTGAGAAAGAGAGAGATGGGGGAGAGAGTGGGAAGAGTAGTAGAGTGGAGAAGAGAAAAGGTGAGAGAGGGAGAGAGAGAGAAGAAAGTGTAAAAGAAACGAGATAGTTTCAGACTTACTAATTGAGAGAAAGAAAGCGAAAGAGGGAGAGAATTACAAAGCATGGGGGGAGGTGTTTTTTTTTGTTTCTTCTTTGTCTCGACAGATAAAGTGAAGATGTTTCGCGCGCCTCTGCAAAACACGCTTTGTTCAGGTTATGTCTTTAAACGGTCGAATGTAATTCGGAGGAAATTCTCCGCTACTTTTAGCGAGTCGAGCGTGTCTGGTTATACACAAACGCGCGGAGATGTCCCCTCTCCGTGCGTTTGTGTATAACCACACTCTACTTGTGTGTGCGCTCACTTAAGTGAAAGACGGTTGAAATATTATCAATGAGAGAGAACGAAAGAGATAAGTATAGAGTATGAGAGATAGAAAGAAAAGTAGATTGTGTGTGAGGGATAGAGAGAGAGAGAAAGGGAAAGAAGACGAGCGATATAGGGATAAGGAGAAAGAAAGAGATACATAGAGAGAAATAGCGAAAAAGAAAGAGATTATTAGATAAGGAAGGATATAGATTGGGAGTAATGGACAAAGAGAAAGAGAGATATATTGAGAGCGAGAGAGAGAGAGAGAGAGAGAGATAGAGAAAGAAAAAGAGTCATAGCTAGAGAGGAAAAGCGAGATCGATAGAGAGAAACAAAGAAAGAGATACTTTGAGAGAAATTATGTAAAAGAAAGAGAAATAAAGAACGTGAAAGCGAAAGAGAGAGATATATAGAGAGACAGAAAAGGAAAAAATAGATATATAGAAAAAGAGATAGAGAAAAACAGAGAAAGAGGAAAAGATATATATATGTATATATAGGAGAAAAGAAATCTGTAGTAAGGGGCAGAATATAAATAGAGGAGGATATTATGTCTGTGTGTATATATTGTGTATATTTATGTCTATATACAATCGAGAGAGAGAGAGAGAGAAAGAGAGAGAGAGTGAATGGGGGATTGAAAGAAAACGTTGCGTGCCTCTGTATACGAGCGTAAAAAAATAAGCAGAAATAGATAGATTGCATGCGTGCGAACGTGTGTGCACGCAGAGCCTAAGACATCAAAACGAAACAAGAGTTCAAGCAAGTGTGAGATGTTAGTGTACGTGTGTGTACGTGTGTGTGTGTGTGTGTGTGTGTGTGTGTGTGTGTGTGTGAAAGAAGCGCTGAAGGTGGCAGAGGGCGGGAAAGAAATTCATGTATGTGTATGTGTGTGTATGAGAGATGTCTTCGAGTGAGGTTGTGAATTATGTGACGGAGCCGTATGTATGTGATGTATGTGTATGAGAACACACACACATACACACATACACACGCGTGCGTGAGCGTGTTAAAGAGTACGAGAGAGAAAGAAAGAAAGACATATAAATTAGAGGGAAAGAGAGAAAAAAAGAGAGACAGATAGAAATAGGATAAGTGGGAGAGATACATGCTTGAAGAGAAAGATGCGTGTATGTATGTATATCTGTAAACGAGAAAGGAGGGGAAGAAAAGGATAGAAAAGAGCAAATACTATATAATAATGTGTAATACTATATAATACTATATAAGCGAGTACGAAACAGGCAGATAGATAGATAGATAGGTAGGTAGATAGATAGACAGGCAGATAGATAGATAGACAGACAAACAGACAGATAGAGAGAGAGAGAAAGATATATATATATATATATATATAGAGAGAGAGAGAGAGAGATAGATATAGATAGATAGATAGATAGATAGATAGATAGATAGATAGATAGATAGGTAGGTAGGTAGGTAGATAGATAGATAGATAGATAGATGGATAGATAGAAAGCAATATGAGAGAGGCCATGCATGTCAGTAGTATTTATCGACTTTGATTTTACAACCGTGACCATCCAAACTAATAAATAAATAAATAAAGAAAGAAAGAAAGAAAGAAATAAATAAAGACAGAAAGAAAGTGCCAAGAGGTAGAATTGCAGGTTTAGAACGTCCACATCAGCAGTTGCTTAATGAGACTATCTAACACTCAGAGCTGTAAGAAGTTTAAGGTGCTTCCCCCCTCTTCCTCCTTCACCTAAAAACGAAGCAAGCCGTGCTTTCTTATTTCTTAGTTGTTCCTTTCTATTTCTTTTGCACATACACTCTATCTTCCCCTCGCCTTCCCACACTCACTCTCTGCATATATATATATATATATATATATATATATATATATATATATATATATATATATATATATATATATATATATATGTATGTATGTATGTATGTATGTATGTATGTAGTCTTACCTCTCCTCTTTTATATTTTCATATTCCGGATTATAGTTGCTATACTACCTTTCTGTTTTTCTTTCTCTCTTCTCTTATAGTCTTTCGATTTAAATATATAATTTAGCTTTATTTCGTTTTGAACCATATATGTATAAAAAAACGTCACTATCTTTACGCACATGATTTTCTTTATGTATGTATGTATGTACGTGTGTATACACATGCATACACATATGCTCACATACAAGTTTTTTTTCAAGTTTTTTTCACTCACGTTTCTGCTTCATCTGCTGTGTCGAACATACGCACATATGCGCACGCACACACGCATATATTCACAAACACGCACACACATACACACATACACACACCTTTTCTGCTTGTTTGATGAATAAAAACTAATTTAACTTCGTTAACATTCATACACTATCATACATTCAAACACACATGTACATTACACGTACATGCAGCCTTGCATATATATATATATATATACAAAAATCAAAAGAGAGAAAAACAGAAAGAAGAAAGCGAGCGAGAGAGAGAGAGAGAGAGAGAGAGAGAGAGAGAGAGAGAGAGAGAGAGAGAGAGAGAGAGAGAAGATAGATAGAAAGAACGAAATTCGAAAGTGTATAGATATGTATACATATGTATAAATAAAGTTCTGTTTTTATAATGGAAAACCGGCAGAAATAAAAACAAGAAATACGGACAGCTGTCCATCCATATACAGTAATAATAGAGCGGTAATAGGTACGTATGTACAACTTATACATACATACATACATGGGGAACGGCATCAATGTTACACCGCTTCGTTTAACCTTCCCCCTAAAAATACGAGGATTTGGAAATCACCTATACACAGTTCAAAATCTTTTGATACAACTGTTTTCGCTCTTTCTCTTCTATCTATCTATCTATCTATCTCTGGTAACATATTTTCTCTCATTTTTTCTATCTTTCTCTCTCAGTCAATATTCCTCAAGCTTGCTATTACCTCTATCTCTTCCCCCACCATATATATATATATATATATATATATATATATATATATATATATATATATATATATATGTGTGTATAATGTATGTATGTATGTTTGTGTGTATCTTCTGTTTTCTGTCAAACTTGCTGAAAATGAACAGAGAGCATACGATGCGCAACTCATCACACTTACCGAGCTAACTTATAAGTTAACCTTCCATATAATAATAATAATTATTATTATTATAGACACCACTACCACCACCACCTCTACTACTACTACTACTACTACTACTAACATTGCCACTCTACTGATATAACCACCACCGTCGCCGCCCTCTCTTATTAAATCTTACATATTCAATATCATTCATTCACGTAGATACGCTCACATCGGACAGAGGAATCGCTCACACACATATACTCCTCTTACTTTCACTCACATACCGCCTGCTCCTCCTTCCCCTCCTCCTCCTCTCTCTTTCCTTTACTTGTCTCATACAATCTTCATTCGAACTTCATTAAAACCTCCCTTTCTCTAATCATTCTCTCACACTTTTCCCCCCACTCTCTCTGACAGTTTCTATCTATTTTTCCGCCCTCCCTCTCCTTCTCTCATACTGTTTTAATCTGTTTCCCTCCCCTTCTCACACTCTATACACATACTTTCATACCTCCTATCTCTTTTCCAGTCATATAACATTTACACCGATATATATACACATAAACACACATACTCACACACACGCACACGTATATACACTCATACAGCTAGAGCGATATAGTGTGCACACGTACTATAGTCAACTTCACGTCGACCAAAAATATTTATTTATATATTTCATTTTCCATTTTTAAAAAATATTTTTTATTTTGCTTTCCACTTCTTACTATTTCTTGCTATTGTAAACACTGTTTCGGGTTTTTTCATACTTACTACATGCACTGTCCTGAGAGGCCTATTACCTTCGTCTTGATTGAAACTTTAACCGAATAATAATTCAAGGTAAGTGAAAAGCACTGGTTATATATACATATATGCTGATCTATCTATCTATCTATCTATCTATCTATCTATCTATATGTACAACTTTTCAGCTTTCTAGTTGCGTATGAAATTAGGAATTTGTATATATATATATATATATATATATATTGTATGTTTGTATTCAATTCTGGTGTCTTTAACTTTTGAAGAAAAGCATGCATATTTATTGCATTCTTTACAATATGAACAGCTGTTCAAATTTTGTATGAGGGTGGGGAGCAAATGAGATCATGTGGCACTCATGCCTTTTTCCCCAGAAACTTTATACGGATCACTAAGTGAAATATCTACAATTTCCAAATCGAAACCGAATTGCGGGCTCTGTTCGCAGGGGGAGCGTTCGTCCTCACCGGGTCCTTTGTTAATTACATCCAGTTGCTACACAAGTCCTTAGATATGTAGTTATTTTAACCACAGATCGAACAGACTGACTAATAATCTAAGAGTTCCAGCCATACACCACATATTTCAGTCAGTGTTTTATCGAACATTGTGTCTAAGTCTACCAATGAACCCTTAATTTTTAAAGGACAGTAAAGGTGTGATTTGAAAAATATACAAGTGCTGTTTAGCTCATTCGCTGGATATTTAGAAAAGTGAATATATTGAGAAGGATAAGGTGAAGATGATTATGTATGGAGTACACGCATGTTCTAAGGTGATTAAAGCGTAAGGTGTAACGAAATAGCGACAGTGCTAGAATCGAAACTTAGTCGCAGATTCCGCTTGCTGGGTGATTATATTTACGACTGTACATGTTTAATACCAAATATTTGCGTGAAAATTGTCGTGGTGGTGGACATAATCTGTGGAACATCGCCCAAAATGTTTTACGGATAGATTACTAACAGCCTATCATTTAGTGTTCGGAGTTCAAATATCCTTCCAGTATCGATAAAATTCGATACTAGTTGTAAAAATGACTGAAGGTGATTGATTAATAATTAGACTGTACATCTCGTCTTGCTAACACCTAACCTTACAACATTTTGTACCTTGTTTAGAACATTTTAAACATTAGTTGTACTGGTGGCAGTAATATTTGTGATCGGCCCCATCAACAAAACAAATACAGCGACATGATCAATGCTTAAAGTTTATCCACTTTTCGAAAACTTTTTTTTTTTACTCTCTCTCTTTGTCTAAATGCATGCAACTTGTGTATAAATAATTTGACTGTTTCCTTGTACAATAATACTACACAGACGTGAGAGGATATGGGGAAGGGATCTGAGAACAATTTCTTTCATCAAGAGGTATTAAGTTTCTTTCACGCTACGCTTCCCTCCTCGAAACGTTAGTCTTCAATATATATATATATATATATATATATATATATATGATGTGTGTGTGAGTTATACATATATTTTCTGAGACACCATTATCTTCTAAGACCGGAGTTCGATGTACCTCTGCCTCACCTCTTTTGGACAGTGCTGCTGACGTGCATTTACATATATATATATATTTACATATATGTGTGTTTGTATGTGTGAATGTACGTATAAGTATTGAATACACAGATGTAATAATAATGGTTGATAAGAGAGAAAAGCCTACGAAAGTCGCCTTGTTTCTTTAGCTTCTATTTTCAGTAAAGACCCCCCCTCCCCTATACCAACACAATCCCTGCCAAAGATGTAGGTATAGTCACCCTTACCTTTTCTGCATCTTCTCTTTATTCTTACTCCCAGCCCCACACACCAAACACACTCTCTGTCAGAATTCAACACCGCTAACCCACATTGTTTTTATATCATAAGTTCCATCATTATGGAATGTAAACAAGGGTCTTAAAATTGGTTCTCTCTCTCTCTCTCTCTCTCTCTCTCTCTCTCTCTCTCTCTCTCTCTCCATGCCATGCTACGAGCACACACGGCAAGCATACACCATTCCCATTCACAATAACATAGATACGCACATACATGCACGCACGCACACACAGAGCAATATACACATACAAACGGACATATCCGAACACTCAGCAAAGACACAGGAACAGCATAACACCACGCACGAGCCACCGAAATAGCCAGTATCTCATCGCGGTCGTTCGGCCTATCTGCTAGAAATAGCAGTCAAATCTCTCCCTCGAATCTCTCCGTTATACAACAACAAACAAACAAAACAAAACATTATAGTCACGGTTGGAAGGCCTTTGATCATAAATCTGCTCTATCAGGGCTGGCCTGTGGTTAAACAAAATCAACGACGTTTTTCTTTTTCTTTCTATCGCTTTCCTCAAGTCCGCTGCGACGCGATTTCGATTCCTAATTGATTTTAAGTCGTTCTGTTTTCACTCATTGAACTGTAGAGTTGCTGAGGCACCATCTTCAACGGTTTTGGTCGCTCATATCACCCCCCGCCCCACGCCCCCAGTACTTATTTAAGTTTGGTACTTAATTTTATCGATCTCTGTCAAATAGCTGAATAATCATTTTCGTCACAACGCAATTTTTTTTTATACTCTAGTAGTCAATCACATACCCATAGACACACACACACACATATATATATATATATATACATACCACGCTCTGCCCGCCCGCCCGCACAGTTTCCGTTTACTAATTCCATTCATAAGCTATTGATTACTCTGTTCCCCAGTGGAAGTCGCTTGCCCAAGATGCTGCGCCGTAGGTTCGAATCCAGAGCTTAATAATCACACACCTACCTCCCACCCTTTTTTTTTGTTTTCCTAATTAAAATATAAGTGCCTTGAATTCTCAGTTTTTCCATACCTGCATTTGGATAATCTTTTTATCTTTTTCTTTTCACTTCGAAAAATGTTTAGTTATTTAACCCTAGGTCTACTCACCAACCACAGCCAGCCTATGATATTTTCAGACATGTATCCAAGACTTATCCAAATTGTGTCTTCCTTTTTAAGAGAGTTGGATTGTGGTTTAAGGGGATTTTAGCTACTATATCTAGCCGGTCGTGCGACCACTTAGAGTAGCAGTTCCTGATAATTTATTATCACAGCCTAGTTTGGTAAGTCCAATATTCGGGGTTCAATTCTTTTTTTATGTATATATATATATATAACCCTTTGGGGTACACTTAACATTCGATACTTTTCTTGAGGGGTAGAAAACATTTTTCAATCTTTACAGTATATCTTGTATATTAGGTGTTCGTAGACTCTGATACTGTACCGAAGAATTGGGCCCCACTCACATCGAAATAGGACGAAGTTATATTATTCATGAGCCCTCAAGGCCCCGATGCTACGTCACCCTCATAACACCAGCCGTTAAATGACACTGGCAGCGCCTCGAAGAGCGTGTTTCAACCGATATATCGGGCAGGGATCATTAGTGCCGAAAGGGTTCTGGGAAAATATGTCGAGCCCCTTTCGAGAAGAAATCCCTTCAATTTTAAAATAACCCTCGAAAGCCCGAAAACAGTAGGCACTGGTTGTAACCTTTCTGTAGTCAACAATTTGTTTTTTATTAGTTTACATGTTTCGGTCACTGTAGTACCGTATTGAAGGTTATAGTCCATATAATCGACCCCCAATCCTTAAATGTCGGTGCTTATTCTATCAGCCTCTTTTTTGCCAAACCGATAAGTTATAGGGACATAAACAAAGCAACACCAGTTGTCAAGCACTGAAAGAAACACACACACAGACACACACACACGATGCGTTTCTGCCAATTATCCGTCTACCAAATTCATAGATAAGGCAGTGGTTAGTCTGAGGCCCTGGAAAACACTTGCTCGTTATGGCTGCGTATTGGGACTGAACCCGCGACCACGTGGTGGTGAAACGAACTTCTTAAACGTGCCATTTGAATAACTTATGAAGATTTTATAGTTTAACAAAAATTTCAAATGTCAATTTCTTTTCTTTTTTTGGGACCCTTTCTGATTTATACAGTGATGCAAAATTGGGTCGCGACCCCTAAATATGGGAACTGCTGACGTATAAGTTTGAATCGTTAGTGTTGTGAAAACTAGGATAGAGGAGGTACGGTAACCGTCGTGGTGGTCATACATATCAACAGTTCTTATATAATTTTGTGTTAATGAATAAACTTCTACATCAGTCATGAGCAAACTGCGGCCCGCGGGACTTTCCCAATTGCACACCAACGAAAAGTTACCTTGAACTTTTTTGTAATGCGACCCTACTGATGATGAACCAGTTCTCATGCGGCCCCCTTCTCGAGAAAAGGTTCCCTATGCCTGCTCTACATAGTCTCTCAATATGCTTGAAATAGCAGCCAAATCTCCCTCAAATCATAACCATTAAATAATATGGCCCTAAATATAGTTTGTATGAGAAATAAAATCAAATCCCCAAACCAACAGATTGGTCACTCACAGCGTGGTAGTCTTTTCTTCATAAGTCTCCGGGGTTGAGAGGTAAACTGGGGCTTAAACCAAAACAAAAAAAAAAACTGTAATATCTTTCGTGAAGTTTAACATTATATATGTGTGTAAATTATAGATAGATAGTGAGGGTGGTAGATGGATGATATATATATATTGCTATGTGTTCACATCAAACACGCAACGTATTTGGTTTCTAACAGACTTTTAAGTGACCTGACCAGAAAGAGTGCTTGCTAGAAAAAGTAGCCAAATCTCCCACAAATCACATTATATACCCGTCTTAAGTAAGGTTAAGACTCTTTGGTAACGCCGGATACTCCTTGATCTGGGCTTAACATTTTTTTTCTCTTTTCTTTCATTTTTTTAGAATATGCTATGTCACGTCACCGAAGACTTGGCATTTGAATTCGTCTGTGCCTTTGGTAATTAAGTCTAAATCTCTGCTTGTAATTAGGGTAAAGACGGTATTTTCTAAAACAACAAAACATGGTATTTCGAGTGAGAGGCAATAAACGTGTGTGAGTGTGTGTGTGTGAGAAAATTCCATTCTCACACACACCCACATACATATATTTAATTCCTAAGTAAAGAAAAACTTGAATACCGAGAAAAAAAAAATACATGAAATGAAAACAAAAGAAAAATTGGTGTGGTTCTTTTTTTTTTCTCTTACTTTTCCCGGAAGCTTGCGAAAATTCCTTCTCTTTAAAAGTGAAGTCGTGTCTCTAAACTACAAGCTACGTCTAGACCTGCACCCATCCCTTCCTTCACACCTGTATCTACTACTTAGCTTGTCTCATTAGTAATCACCTGCTGCCAAACAATACCTTACTTTTATGTTCAGGTGGTGTAAAGTAGACCAAAGAAGCGTCGTTGTGGATTCCGCTTCGCTTACATAAAGATCACTTAAATTGCCTCACATACACATTACTGTAATGCAGGTGAGGGGAGCTGCGACGTGGTCACTTTGTTTGCTAGAAATAGTTAGCTAAATCTCTTTCTCAAATCCCAAGTCCTACCTTAAAAAATAGACAGGACAAATTAGATCATGTACCCTAAGGAACGAATGTGACCTAGTGGTTGGAGCCGTGAAGCTGCAGGTTCGTTCTTAAGACAGCGATCGCTCGATTTGAAAGAAATAGCAAGCTAAATCTCTTTCTCAGATTACAAACCCTACTTTAAAAAAGGAAAGGGTAAGTTAGATAAATGCACTTTAAGGAAAGAATATGGCCTAGTGGTTAGGGCCGTTTGGTTATGATCAAAATAGCTGGAGGTTCGATTTTTGAGCATGTGGCGCAGTCTTTTTTTTTTTTTTAAGTTACTCCAGTCTACTTACTCTCATATTCCTCCAGCTGCCATATTCTCGATGTTCCTCTATGGCTGTGGTTTTCAACCATTTTTTTTTGCCTATGGACCCCTCTGATTCATATTTTCTCTGGTGGGGCCTCCATAGCCATTCGATGTTTAAAAAAATCCTCTTATATTTTTATAATGGAATATTATTAGCAATTGTTTATAAAAAATGCTAAAATATTTGGTGTATTGTAAAAGTATAAGTAATTTATTGCTCATAAATTTTAACAACAAAATCTTATATGGACCCCCAAGGGTCGTATGGGTCCCGGTTGAGAATCACTGCTCTGGGTCAAGACTGGGAGGTCTGAGGAGGTGTCAGTCTGTTCGAGACTACATGGGCACCTAAAACAGCGAATTCATAGCGTTTCTTATTTCTTTATTACCCACAAGGGCCTAAACATAGAGGGGACAAACAAGGACAGACAAAGGGATTAAGTCGACCCAGTGTGTAACTGGTACTTAATTTATCGACCCCGAAAGGATGAAAGGCAAAATCGACCTCGGTGGAATTTGAACTCAGAACGTAACAGCAGACGAAATACCACTAAGCATTTCGCCCGGCGTGCTAACGTTTCTGCTAAGCTCGTCATAGCGTTTCTACCAACCGAATCATATACTCGCTTGTAAGTGACGACTGTGTTTTGTTATTTTTAGATATCTTTAAAAGAGACGATATGGTTACACCTGAAATGACTGTGACCATAGTAGTCTCTTTGATCAAAGCTGACTTGAGGGTTAAACTACAACGACACAATCAGTACACAGTAACATATATACTGTTTTCAAATTCTGGAGCAAGGCCAGGAATTTGGGGGGAAGGGGTTAAGTTGATTATATTGACCCCAGTGCAGAACTGGTACTTCTTTGATTAACTAAAAAAAAAAAAAAATGAAAGACAAAAATCAACCTGGGCGGAATTTAAACGCAGTTTTTAGAAATGGACGAAATGCACAGAGCTTCGAAAAAGTTGGTATTTACTTGCCAGCCCCTGTATTTAGTCACGTCCAGCTTTATGTGACCTTAAGTCGTATAAGAAGAAAGGAAAACTTAAAAATTCTTTTGAAGGAAACAAGCAATGAAGATGTTAGTTGCGAGTAGAATTTTTTCGCAAAAGATTTGGTAATAAAATAATTATTAAACTAAAAATTTGGTTTTGTACCTTATTTGTAAATAAGATACTACAATTAACCGTCATTTTTGACGACACGGGGCTTGCTAGTGTATACATATTATGTGTAGTGTGTGTTCATGTGCTGCTAGCTACGCAGATATCAACAAGTTAATTCAAAACGCTAATTTCATAATAAATAAGTAAATAAGTAATATACGTAAAATTCTCATCGAACCATGTCTGCAAATCCCGTTTAAATTACTGATCGTAACAGTTTGACGTCATTCGTAATTGACACTTGAGTGATTGCTCGTAATCTTTATCTCGGCCGAACACCATCAGTGAGAACATCGTTAATCGTAAAAACCAAGGACTCTGATGCAGATAGCAGATACGCAGCGTCTGAGAAGGGCCCTGAACTGATGCTGCTCTTTCTCTGTTAACACTGGCTATAAAAAAAAAAGAAGACAAAATAAATAAATGAAGCAAGGATAAACATCATATCCCGGCGATCTTACGGTACGAGTCCAAAATATCGGCCTTTTCCGTAAAAAGTGTCTTCGGCGATCTTTACCAAAGATCGACCTTTTCCGTAAAAAGTGTTGGAGAGAAACAGGGAAACGATGTCATAAAAGCGAAAGAGATATAGAGAGCGCCATTTCTCTTGAAGGGTTTAGGGTTAGGCTTAGGGTTAGGGTTTGGGTTTTAGGGTTTGGGTTAGGGAATTCCGTCCCTAACCGTAGCCATAACCCTAACCCTAAACACTAACCCTAACCCTGACACTAAAATCCTACCCTAACACCGTAGTGAAGATCGTGCGGTTGTTATGGACAAGGCCCGATCTTTGGTAAAGATCGCCGAAGACACTTTTTACGGAAAAGGCCGATATTTAGGACTTGTACCGTAAGATCGCTCATATCCCGTTTCTCTTTGTATTTGACGATCCTGAATTCGTAAGTTGTTCAATCCGTTCCATTCTCGAATTACTTTATTTCAGATATGCTCTCGTATTGATATTCCGATCATGTCTGGTGCCTTGCGTCGTAGCCAGTCAATGTCCTTCTCTGATTGCAGAATACCGAAAGCACAAATTTCCCGCTGGATCAGATATGTCGCGAGTTTCACTGACATTAAGTGTGGAGAACGTTAATAGTGACTTCAGAGTTGCGCTTTGCATTAGCTTCGCCACTGTCAGTCTTTCCCTGTATGTACACGCGCGCGCACACATACATACATACATACATACATACATATATATATATATATATATATATATATATATATATATATATATATATATATATGCGCGAATATGCATACACTGGTTTCATGTGTCACGTTTTGAAACAAGCATTTGAATTTCTCTTCTGTATAGCATAAAATATATTCCGTTGCTTGAACTGTTTGTGTTACTTCTATTTATTTTACCCTCTGCAAAAGATGAATGGTAAAGTTTGGTTTAATCTCCCATGCACATAAGGAATGCTTTGTAGGAATATTAAATCTACCTTCAATACTTCAAATTAGTTGTCAACCTGACAATGCGAAAGGAATCGCCAAAATTAAACACACTTCCAGCAGGTGGGAAATTCTTTTCTACTCTAGGCACAGGGCCCGAAATCTTTGGGAAGGGGGCCAGTCGATTAGATCAACCCTAGTACGCAACTGGTACTTAATTTATCGACCCCGAAAGGATGAAAGGCAAAGTCACCTCGGCGAAATTTCAACTCAGAACGTAAAGACAACCCTGCCAACACACCGTGTTTATTTTCCATCACCTTACATTTCATCTAGCTATTGGTGATACCAAGTCATCTGCAGACGTTTAATTTAAAACCAAAATTTCTCACTCATTTCATTCCTCCTTTATTATAGATCCAGATTCTTATTACAGATTACGGGTTGCGTGATGGCTTCTGTGCAACAGTAGATTTGCACGTTAAGCCGATAATGCAACAGGGGTTGGGGGTTTCGGAGCAGCATGTCAATTAAAGTGTTTCTATAACGAATGTTGCGCATACTTATTCTGATCTATTATGTGAAAAGTGATATATGGCAAAAGCATAAATCTATGGATTACAGTCATTTCTTATTGTATGTTTTCCAAAGCAGTTATACTTAGATGGCTGCAAGCATATACGTGTGTATAAGAGGTTAGTTTTGCTACCACATGGTTCCAAATCAGATTCCTTTATTTGGAGACTTGGACAAATATCTCCTTCATAGATTCGTGTTGGTTAATAACTTAAATGAAATTCTGTTAACGGAAACTGTGATGGTTGTGTGTGCTTGTGTGCGTGGTGTGTGTTATGTATTGTGTGTAGGTATCGATATCGTAGAACATTAATTCTCTAACAGTCAAGTGATGTGAGAACATTTGTATAAATATAAAGCGGTAATTAAAAGAAAGGCACCACAAAAAACCAGAACGCTCTAGCATCCTGATCATGAGGCTGAGATAATCTGGAATATATATATATGAAACAGCTTTTCTTTTAAACATTTTATGTTGAAAATATGACTGTTCTATTTTAATTTTTAAAATTATTTTTTTTTATTCTTGCATTTTTTCTCTTGTGGCCGAATATGTTTTTACAGAAATCTGGAAATGAACTCACGCACACACACACCCTTTACACATCTATACAAGCTTCTTTCAAGTTCCATCTTCCCTAAATCCACTCTCAAACCTTTGAACGGTGATGTATTGGGGAGTTATTTTATGTATCTGTTATCTTTCATTTGTTTCATTCACTTAGTGGACTGCGGCCGTGTTGGGGCACCGCCTTGTAAGGTTTAGTCGAACAAATCGACACTAGTAGATATTTTTTAGAGTCTGGCACTTATTTTATCGGCTTCTTTTACCGAGCTGCTATGTTACGGGAACGACCAGTTGTCATGAGGTGGAGCGGGGACAAGCACACACTTACCTATATATGTATATTCGACAGGCTTCTTTCAGTTTCCATCTACCGAATCCACTCGCAATGCTTTCTTTCATTACACTAGAAGACACTTGCCCAAGGTACCGTACAGTGGGACCGAACCGAGAGTCACACGGCTGGAAAGCAAGCTTCTAAATCACTCATCCCCTTTCAGAATAGAACATTTGTTTGTTCTCAGCACGAAACGAATGGGATTCGTCTTTTATAACCTTTGTCCACCCCCCACCCCCATCTTATCCAGCAGATTGTTATTGTGACTCTTATTGTTGTTTTATTTTATGGTACCCTTAAACATAATTCCTTGTTCGTGTAATAGGAAGTTTTCTTTTTTTCTCGTTTGTAGCTCACAAACTACTTAAACTTAGTTTAAGTATGTAATAAACTCGTTGCGATCACGCACGCGCACACACGTGTCTGCCATTTTTATGTGTGATTCAGAGGAGGACGAGCAGTACCTGTATTAATTTTCTAAGTCCTCCAAGACTGATGGAAATGTATGTATGCGTGTGTGATTCGCCTCAAACCGGACATCTGACCCTAATACATACGACTATGTTGACCACACGTAAAGTACTCAAGATCCAAGTAGTGGTGCTGAACTGAGTGACGCCATTACCCGTGTTTTTTTTTTTTTTGCTTCGGTCAATGATCCACGGCCATGGTGGGGGACTGCCTTGGCGAGTTTCGTCAAACATTACTTATTCGTTTTAAGTTTAGCATTTTTTCCATTGGGGACGTAAACAAACCAACACGTTATCAAGCAGTGGCGGGTGATAGAGCAAAAATAAAACACGTACATACTTATATATACAATGGGATTCCATGTAGTTTCCTTCTACTAAATTCGCTCACAAAACATTGGTTGACCCGGGGCTATAGTAGAAAACACTTGCCCAAGATGATGCGCGGTAGAACTGAACCTGGAATCTCGTGTTTGCGAAGCGAACTTTTTAAGCACAGCTACACACACACTTTTCACTTGTTTCAATCAATGAACTGTGGCCATGCTGGATTATTGCCTTAGATAGATAGATTGATAGATAGATAGATGTGCGTGGGTGGATGTTATAGGACTTTGAAATTTCCAATTGAAATAACTAAGATCTTTTCTTAAATTTGGAATCGGTTGGGTGTGCTGGGGAAAAAAAAATCTCAAGTTGAAATTTGAACTCGGATCATTTTATAATAAGCACTTAGAAAAATGGTTTCTTAATCGATTCTAATTACAAGTTTTATTGAATTTAGGTTAGTTCGTAAATTTCAATTTCGTTTAAAATTGCTTCTGTTTTTAATTTTATTCACTGCAGTCTTTCTTTCTCCACCACTAATAATGGCTCGCTTAGCCAACAAAAAGCAAAAGAAAAAACTTAGATCAATTTAAAATCTAAAACGTTGTTGTCAGGGTGGGAGATTTAGTCGAAGTTTTCAAACCCCTTTATATAATAAAATACTGAATATGTCATTTAAAATATTGTCTCCCACACCTCATCTCCTGGAGGGGCATGTTGTGGAATATAAAAGGGTCGGACAAATTGCCATACTTAATAAAATTAATATGGTTTTTAAATTATCCAAAAACATGGCAAGGAAAGAAGAAATATACGGATGCAAACTCTGATTCATTTTCTCATTAATGTACGAATAGGATAAGGGCCAAAAGAAAAAAAATCCTTAATTTTGGGGGTGGAGAGGAGATACATATCAGTTTGCGAATCGCTTATTTAAAGCGTTTGAATACACTCAGGGCCGTTTTTCAATTTATTTTACTTTCTCTCTGCACAGTTGTCGAGAGCATGCTTCCAATCCATAGTTCGTATCAACGTCTGTGTCTCTCCCTCTCTATACGATTGATCAGCCAAATCTCCCTCACATCATTGTCTATCGTCTTAAAATGTGAAGGGCATACTAGAAAATGTTCTGGATCAGGCATGACAAACTTTTTCGAGAAGCGGGTTTCATAAGACATAGTTCTTCCTCAGGCGAGCCGCACTAAAAAAAGCATTTTAAAATGATTTTTCGTCTGTGTGCCATTCAGAAGGTCCAGCAGACCATACTTCACGTTATTCTAGATATATATATAAAGAATAGGATGGTCGTGTTCGAAACATCACTGTCTATTCGCATCGTGAGTCAGAAAGGGAAAGCTTATCTGGGTCTGAGAGATTGCTCAGTCTACCAGAAACAGCAGTGAAATCCTTGATTGATGTAAATCTGTTTACATTTCAAAGTATAAATGTAAAAGCATTGAGAAATATATAAATTATTTAACGGTATATCTCGAAACGAATAATAACTTGTAATATATTACGTTATGCATTAAGGCGGCGAGCTGGTAGAATCGTTAGCACGCCGGACGAAACGCTTAGCGGCAATTCGTCCGTCTTTACGTCCTAAGTTCAGATACCACCAGGGTTGATTTTGCCTTTCAAACTTTCGGGGTCGATAAAATAATTACCAGTTGAGCACTGGAGTCGATGTAAATGACTTACTCCTCCTTCCAAATTGCTGACTTTGTGCCAAAATTTGAAACCAATATATTAGGTTATACATTTGTACGGAAGATGCATGGTTCACGTCCCGTAAGTAGCTTCTAGCTTTTTTTTCCATCGAAGGTTATTTATTAACCCATTATATTACAAGCTATCAGCTACAGTTGTACTAGTTTCGAGATACGCCGTTAAAAGGATTTAACACGAGAGTGTAGTCGTAGGTGTCTCTAAAAAGTTGTGATGGCCTTGATTGGATTACTTTTGATCATCGGCCTATTGAATTTTGGTTGACTTAGGGTTAAACAACAGCAACAATAACAACAACAACAACAACAACAGGCGATGATATTTTTATTGAGGCCAGTGCCTCTTCAAGTCTTCTGCTCCCACACCACGTTTGTTTTTATTGCTGTGTGGATTCTTTTCATACTTCCATAACTTTTATCAGTTAATCAAATTTAGTGGACCAGATCCATATTAATTAACTGTTTTAAGCAGTTTGCCATGCAGTGAATTTTGGGAGGTTACTCATTCTCCTTTCAAATAATTGAAATCTCTCTCTCTCTCTCTCTCTCTCTCTCTCTCTCTCTCTCTCTCTCTCTCTCTCTCTCTCTCTCTCTCTCATTACCTTCCTTTTCCACCGTCATCACAATCCCTTCTCTTATACACTTTTTTTTTCGTGGATATTCTTCTGTGAATAACGCACATCTTATTTATTAAGGGACTTGTGTTTGTCGTGAATCACATATTTGATTTGTGCCCTAATTAGGGCAGACATATCTGGTTGGTGGCCTATGTACACACCAAACTGAAAAGACAAATTTAAGCATTAAAACAAATGCGCATGCGCACACCATTATCAGCGTGACCAATACCACCATCACTACCACCACTACTGCTGCTGCTACCAACAAGAAATTAGTGTTTACGAAGATGTATGTAAGCGCTCGCCCGAAACGAATTGCGTTCCTGCCAGATAGAATGACTTGCAGTATTTATTTTGGTTGTCTGCGCACTGAGTTCAAATCCCGCCTAGGTCAACTTCGCTTGTCATCCTTTCGGGAGTCGATGGAAATGATTGTATCAATCCTCAAGAGTAGATTAGCAGAATTGTAAGAACGTCGGACACGATGCCATTGCAGTAGTTGTCTCGGTTCTCTGCGTTCTGAGTTTGAATCCCGACATGGTACACATCGGTGATTGACAACCTGTTGCCCAGCTTATCGCCATCACCTGATACAATGGGTACCGTCAGCGGAGTCCACTCTGTTGTATTCGGAAAAAAGGTTTTTAGTTTTAGGATATCTCCTACTCTCCAGTCTTGGAGACCTTGTAACTTGACACTGGGTACTGCCCTCGTTCTTACTGTCATCGTAGCCATTCTGTTATTGTTTAGTTCCAGGACCAAATAGACCTATAATCTAAGCTATTCCAACCATAACCTTTCGCATTTTATGTGCATGAAGCGCTATATCATATGATATGCCCTGTACATTTATCTCTTTGCTTGTCCAGTGTATCACATGTGATATACGGGACATGATTTCCTTGACTTCCATGCATCGTATATGATACATCTTCCCAAATTGTTTTCAACCACCAGAGTAACTTAGAACTTATGATAGGAAAACTTTACATTACTCAGAACATATGAAACAAGGGCGAACTAAAAAGTCTGAAAACAAGCTTTGGCGTTTAGGAAAAACTTACGAAAATGCTTTGGACAGGCAAAAGGGTTAAATAAACCAGGAGATTTAACTGCTATTTCAAATGTTTCGAAAAACCACATGAAAGGTTCCCTTGTTGGCTTTTGTTGATATTGTTGCTATTGTTAATGTTAATAGGTTTTATTCTTTGGTGCTTACCAGTTAATGAATTCACCCGTTCCATCTCCAGTAGAGCTAAATAAATGAATGAATGAATGACTGATTGAATGAATGCAATATAGAAATAAATAAATAAATCAGCATTGTTATTAGATGTAAACGAGCGAGAATATTATAATAAAGGACACAATCATGTTATTTTCAGGATGATATCCTATTGAAATACATACAGGTTTGAGCACGAGTATATAACGTTATTTCTTATTTAACGGACCCTTTAGACGCCTTCTATATTTGCTTTAAACAAGCTCTCTCTCTCTCTCTCTCTCTCTCTCTCTCTCTCTCTTACACACAAATAACTTTATTTCTGTCAGAGCCAGCCAAGTTTTATGATATTCTTTTTTTTTTTTTATTGGTCTCACTTATTGAATTGTGCCATAGTTGGTATCGTCTTGAAGGGTTTAGTTAAATCATACATACCCGCCAAGTACTTATTTCAGCCTGGTCCGATATTATGAATAGTAAAGTTGTCTTTCGGAATGAATGGATGTAACTCAGCGCATTATTTACTCTGGTACACACACACGTTTTACAGCCAAACCTTTTAGCTGCTTCTTTGAAAACTATTCTAAAACGGGGATACATTTTACATATACGCGTGCATGCGCACACACACACACACACACACACACACACACACACACACACACACACACACACATATATATATATATATATATATATATATATATATATCCATACATATATATAATATGAATGTGAACTGACTGTTACCAGAACAAACAAAAATTACACTAATACAATTCAGTATTTTTGTGATGGAAATTTATATGTATTGGTCGGGGTGGTGTCCTCATCTTGGTTATTGCTTTTCACTACGTTTCGGTTGTGTACGCTCCAGCCCTCTTCAGGTGTCTTGTGATTCACCTTAAAGCCTTGCCTGGGATTGAACTCAGAACCTCTAGGCATTACATTAACAAGACACCTGAAGAAGGCTGGAGCGTACACAGCTGAAAAACGTAGTGAAAAGCAACAACCAATATAAGGATACCTATCCGACGAATACAAAATGAATAAGCTCTCATCAGCTACCTCGATTAGCATTTCCAGTTTAAGACGTGTACGGGGTGACCACTTCATCAGTTGTCCATTGGAAATTACTATTAAGATTTTGTTTATTCTGTGACAACAGGTTTCTGTACGGTTTCCGTCTATCAAAATTCAGTCAGAAGTTATTGGCAAATCCAAGGCTATGGTAGAGGACACTTTGCCTAAGGCGTCGCATATCCTATCAATTTGTAAAAGATTTATTGCTAGTAAATATGAGTACGTACTTGTTGGCACTCCGTCGCTTACGACGTCGAGGGTTCCAGTTGATCCGATCAACGGAGCAGCCTGCTCATGAAATTAATGTGCAAGTGGCTGAGCACTCCACAGACACGTGTACCCTTAGCGTAGTTCTCGGGGATATTCAGCGTGACACAGTGTAACAAGGCTGACCCTTTGAATTACAGGCACAACAGAAACAGGAAGTAAGAGTGAGAGAAAGTTGTGGTGGAAGAGTACAGCAGGGTTCGCCACTATCCCCAGCCGGAGCCTCGTGGAGCTTTGGGTGTTTTCGCTCAATAAACATTCACAAGGCCCGGTCTGGGAATCGAAACCGCGATCCTATGACCGCGAGTCCGCTGCCCTAACCACTGGGCCATTGCGCCTCCTATGAGTGCGTACATATATACTTTAAAGAAAGTAAAACCAAATATAATGCCTGATGTATTTTAACTTCTGAAACAACTAAACTGTGTAGATGTTATATTTTAATAGCGAACCAAGTCGGTGGATTTGGGTTTAATACGAATTGGAATTTGAATTTTGTAATCTAAGAATTGTTCCGTACGAGTTGTTTTGATCTTTGCTAAATATGTCTTTTTTCTCTGCGTCGTTTCACTAAAAATCCTTTTTATTGGTACCTTATAGTTGTTTTACTTGTAATATTAAGTACATTGCATATTACCTTAGTTGGATTTGATCCAAATATTTTCACTAGATTTAAGAACTTATTGATTATCCTATCTGTAAAGGAACCACACTTGCTGAAATTCTAAATTATTTTACAAGATTGCATCAAAGAATATTTCGCATGAGAAGAGCGTAGCTTTTTTTTTGGCAAAGTGTAGAAAATGTTCAAACAAGTGAGAAAGAGAGTCAAGTTATTTTTAAATGCTTTACTTTATTTCTAAAGAATATGGAATTTAGTTTGGTTGAAATGCTTGAGAAATTTTACGTAAAATATTCACGTAATTAGTTCTGGAAACTTGTTACCTACGTTCGGTTTACAAGGGGGGTATTTTTAAAAATAGACTTTTAACCTAAGAAAAGGGGCAAGATATAATTATTTTCACAGAAATAGTTAATGGTAAGTAGTACCTACCGTAGAGTGGGAAGCAAGTCTCTCTCTCTCTCTCTCGGCACGCAAATCTATGATTCGGTGTCGATTTGAGGCTGCGTATAATCTTCCTAATATCTTTGGTGGAAGACCTAAGTGTAATAATTCTTAGTTTCTTAACACTTAATCTTATATTGCACACTTATCTAAGAAACAGTTGCACGTGACACCAGTCATTGCCCCACTGAGACAGCCGAAAATTATACTATTTACTGATAAGGCATTTTAAATAGAAATCATAGTCGAAAGTTTTTTGGTCTTGGACTGTTTAGAATAAATAGCTTCTATTATGGATCAGATACTTAAATTCTAAGAAGGAAAAACTAGAAAAAAATGTTGAAATCGTTCAGTTTTCTATTCAAATTAGTTTTGTCGTGTTGTCTGTACTTCCTGTTCTCACTTTGAATGTGCGGGTATCTTTTTAGTGTACCACCGCATAACTGAAAATTCCTTTCTACTGCAGGTACAAAAGACTGAAATTTGGAGGAAGGTTGTAGTCGATTACATCGACCCCCAATAATTGACTGGTATTTATTTAATCGACTCCGAAACGATGAAAGGCAAAGTCAGCTTCGTTAGAATTTGAACTCAGAACGCAAAGTCGAAAGAAACGACACTAAGCATTTTGTCCGGCGTGCTAACAATTCTGCAGTTTGCAACCTTTCACAACACAGATAATGGTTTCAAATTTTGGCACAAAGACAGCAATTTCGACTGAGTGTCGCGCATCTGCTGCGTCGGCGCCCGCAAAGACGCTCGACATGCACCGCGCGCTTTGCACCAGATAATGAACCACCGCTCAGCGACGGCCCGATCCCTTCACCATCGGATAAGCCGGATTAGGTCGACTCCAGTACTCAACTGGTACTTATCTTATTGACCCCGAAAGGCTGAAAGGCAAAGTCGACCTCAGCGGAATTTTAACTCTGAAGGTAAAGACGGACGAAATACTACTAAACATTTTGTCCGGCATGGCAAACGATTCTGCCAGCCCACTGTCTTTTTTCACAACAGAGATAATAAGGCAACCAATCGGTTTTGGTTTCGAGAAAGTAAAAGACTGTATGCTTGGTAACTTCCGTAAAACATTTTTATTTCTTTGCTTTCTTTTTCAGCTTACACACAGACCTCTACATGCATGCACACATACATATACATACACAAAAATACATATAAAACATAAGCGAATCGGGGAAGCATAAGATCTGTATATGTATGTGTGTGTTCGACCGTCTCTTTTTGACTGTTCAACTGAAAACAAATAAACATTAAAGAAATAAAATTTATACGGAACTTGCCGAACATATAGTTTTACTTTCTCGAGACCAAAACCGATTGATTGCCATAAAGCGATAATAAATACACAAGTTAGAATTTCTGTCCCGAGACACGAACCAGAAGTGAAATTATTGTAATATTCACGCTTGAGTTTTATTTATTTACGTTTATTTTATCGACATCCTCCTTCTTCAGGAAACTCTAGAAAACATAACTTGATTTCCGAACGATTAAATGAAATTTTGTGTGAAACATTTAGTCAGATCATCAACCATCTGCGTCAATTCGTCATAAAACCTTATACTACTTTTTCTATATAGTCTATTTTATAAATAAAGCTTTTAATAGTTTAAATATAGACCTACATGTATTTGCGGGTGGGAGAATGAAAGGTGTTCATATGTCACTTTTGGTACAGATCTAGCTGTTAGTTGATAATTTATCTCACTTGTTCTTCACATCAAGAGTTGAAAGTGATGCCTTTGGTTGCATTAAATGTGGATGGAGCTAATAAATAAGATGGCGGTGGGTGAGTGAGTGGTATGAATGAAATAAAGAATCTGCACAGAACAGATGCTTACCTATGGATACCGAGATACATTGGCATGCATAAACATGACAGAGTAGGAAAGCTCTTATCCATCTCCTTTACTTCGTAGCTTTCACTTGAATTCTTAAAGATTTTTTTTTGTATATATGTTGATGGTTCCTAAGTATGTAGCTTTCCCTCTCCTTATTATTTTTTTTCCTTTTCGTTGCTTAATTTGCTGTAGGCTTTAGAGGGAACCTAAACACGCAGCTGTCATCATCAGCAATTATTTGTTACCGTCAACTTTGTATGTTTTACTAAGTCTCTTGAAATGTTGTCGTGTACGTGTATGCATGCGTGTGTGTGTGTGTGTGTGTGTGTGTGTATATATATATATATATATATATATATATATATATATATATATATATGTATATTGTGTGTGTATATTTAGAAGGTCGATTGTTATGGCCTACCAGAGCGACCAGCTATAATAATCAAGTATCTAAAAAAAATATTTTTATTGCTCTAAAAGTTTTAAAAGTATGCTTCTTTTTCGAATATATAAAATACTGACTATATATATATATATATATATATATATATATATATATATATATATATATATATATATATATATATATATACATACACGGACACACTTGTCTGTGTGGTTAAGAAGTTCGCTTCGCAAGCACATGATTTCAGATTTTGTGGTACTATGCAATATTTTGGGTGTCTTCAACTATAACCCCGACCGACAAATGCCTTGTGAGTACATTTGGCTGACAGAAATTGAGTGAATCGTCGTGTGCTTGTACGTGTATTTGTGTTTGTCCGTCCAGCGCTTGACAAATGGGGTTGGTTTGTTTATATCCTTGTAAAGTAAGCGGTTCAGCGAAGAGATAAAATAAATACCAGACTTTGGATCGATTTTTTTGTCAAGATAGCGCCCCAGTATGACCGCAGTCCAGTGACTAAAACAGGCATGGCTATGTGGTTTCGAGATCAATCTCACTGCATATAGGGATTGAGAACATAAGACCCACCCCACCACCTGCTGAATAGGTCGCCAGTCCGTCGCAAAGTTACTTCTTGGCTCAGCTGTCGCTGGTACTAATTTTCAGTTGCCTGCATTAACGTATCATGAAATTAAGTGCCTTACTTAGGCGCATACCATTCCGCTCAGAATCGAACCAACGACCTAACGGTAGTCAGTCTAACACCCTAATCACTAAGCAGGAATAAAAAGGCACAAAATGCCAAAATAGCACTGGTAATTATGAGTTTACCATTTTAGATATCCCAGCGTCGAAATTCTTTAATGTCTGTACTGTGTTGCTATTTTAATAGAATTTCATTATAGTATCTGTGTGTTATTGTGATTCTTTTTGAAATATTTCAAAATCGTCAAAATCTGGAACCTATCAACACGTTTCCCAGTTACAGTTTATTAATACTCACTCTCTGTCTCTCACGTTATTTTTTCGCAATTATAACTGACCTCTGCTGAAAATGTTATAGTTAACTTTAATGGCACATGTTCGCGCTCTAGAGAGTTCTTTTGTCTTTTATCTATTTTGTTCATATTATTTGCAAATTCTTTCTTAAACAATTGACTTTACAGAGAGGTGGGTAACATTTTCTCGAAATTTTTAAAGATGTCACGTATTGGTGTCGACATTTTGCTATGTTGTGCGCTTTGCAAAGAGAGATACATATGTATAAATTACTGCCATCTTCTTTTAGTTGTCTTCTAAATTGTCCTCCCGTCCATCTCTTCCCTCTTTCGATCTCACTTCATTTGATCGTTTGTCGTTATTTCTTCTGTCTAACAACCTAATACATGAACATATTTTATCCTTTTTGTTTTATTATTCATTCTACGCCATCTACATACTCATCGCATGACGTTATCCATCTTCATCCTTCGTTCAATTATTTACTCGATCAGTTTTGTTTTTTATACTTTCCGCATATCATCCTTTTATCCTGTTGTATTTTTCTTTTTACTCTTCCTTTCGGCTGTTGACATCTATTCTTTTCTATATTTTTTTTAATTTGTATGTTTTTACACAACATTTATCTTATTTTTCTCTCCTTTTAAACTATCGGCTGCTTTTTCTCCTTGTCATTTTCTCTCTACACCGGAAGACATACGACTTAGATGACAGCCGAAGTTTTAAAAGTGTGAAGAAAGTCGTCGTATGTTGAATTCAATTTACTGAAAGGCACTAACATTTCGGATTTTGTGGAAATAAGATAGTTAATTATAAATTCAAGTAGCGTTTATACGATAAAACATTATGTAATATATTCTGTAGCCTTCTCTTATTGAGAGAGCTTTTATTTAGCTATAGAACTTAAGTTTGTTTTAACTAAGGAAAATAGTTCGCTAACATTAAAGAAAATAACAGTGTTACATATATTATAACCAGTGAATGTCAGTTCGATTATTAACTAGCTGATTTGTATATGAGTTGGCGAGAGTCACAAGTGGACAAGGCGATAAGATGTGGTGGAAAATGTGTCGAGTGCAATTTGTGGTGTTAATGACCAAATACATTTAAAACAAACGAGCGAGGCACTACCTGGTTACTTGTTAGAAATAACTGTAGAATTCCCTCAAATCACACATTGTCTTTAA
Source organism: Octopus bimaculoides (assembly GCF_046866305.1). Classification (NCBI taxonomy): domain Eukaryota; kingdom Metazoa; phylum Mollusca; class Cephalopoda; order Octopoda; family Octopodidae; genus Octopus; species Octopus bimaculoides. Next base: position 82,713,802 of record NC_142933.1, read on the forward strand.
AATGGAAAGACATTAGATGTCTTAATGTAAAACATACACGATAGTCATGACTGGAATGCTTTTGACCTGGGACTAAACTGTAACGATCAAAATCGATACAGCTCCTCATCATTTTCCTCTGGATTTTCACCATTCCAGTGCAAATGATTAATTAAGGATAAAAATGATTTCATTTAGGTGAGAATCTTCAAATTAGCAAAATTTAAATGTCATGAAATAAATGATACTGCAAACATTACGAAACATTATCAGCTCCAATCAAATATAATTATTAGAATTTAAGGTTTGCTTTGACAAAACCAGAAATGTTTGCTGTTTCTATTTACTGAACGCAAACGACATTTAGTTTTATTTTTTTATAAATAATGTGACAGCTAACGAACTAATTTATCATTATTATAGCTTTTCTTTTCTCCCTCTCCTTTTTTTTTTCTCGTGATATCGAGAAAAAAATCCTATTAAATAGCAAGTTCAATTAATGAAGTCGAATGAACTGCTAAACGGGAAACTTGATTCTTGCATATCAAAAGTATTACAATCTAATTTTCAAACGCTTATCTGTTAATATTAATCGATTTACATTATAACAATAGATAACTAAATAAAAATCAAGTCTTAAAATAACGAGCATTTTTTAAAGCCATAAATATGAAAACAGTATAATTTTTAATCTACCTCTTACTTCAGATAACCTTAAACTCGAAATCTAAATTATCGAATAACCAGCACGATCTTCGGATTACAAATTCTCCTTCAATATAGCTTTAGTGCTCTTTAAAGATAAACGAACTTGAGGGGAACAAAAAACAAAAGTGGGGTGTCAAAGATGTTGAAAATGTTATTACAAACTGAAGTAAGATTTTGTTCATTCAGTATTCAAGTTTCGCAAACAGATTATTTATATTTAAAATTGCTGTTTTATCGTTTTCTAATCCCGACTAATTGCTCTTATATTTCTCGAGTAAATCCCGGAAAGTACGGGTTTGAGGGTGCAGTATGGTTTTTTTTCCTTTGTCGACCGGAATCAGTTTCACTGAGTAAGACATGTAATTTCAGATAAATATGGGTCGCATTTGTGCGCACATGAGTTAAAAGCCTCTCTCGGGAACCCGAATCCTCTGCTTCAGTTTGATTTACTGTTATTGTAGTTGTTTAACTTCAGTTCTATTGCTTATACATTTACGAAAAAAGTACGAGTTTTTCACAGTACTATTTTCTCTCCGTATTTTGTAAAATTTCGATCCATATTGATCTCCAGCAGATATCAATATGGAACGAATAGCGTAGTTTTTACTGCGGACAGACATCTCATTAGATACAACAGTTGGTGCTACTTCAGCGTACGTTCTAGCGCAGTATCCACAGGCTATTCAGTGAAATGACCTGATCTTGTGAATGAAGTTTGGCAAAGGAAAACGGAACTTATTGAAAGATGGGTTGCACCAGCAAATTCAAATATCAAAACGTTGCGTCACGCTGGTTCTGCTTGAGAATTACGTTATGGATAAACAAATTTGTGAAATGAGAACTCAGTCGCTTAAACGCTAATTCAATGAGCAGGTTCAGTTGAGCGTACAACTGGATACTCATCGTCGAGACTGACGGAGATGCAGTTACTTCTAGGTGACGAAGGAATGAAAAAAAAAAAACCTCTTTATGTGAGCAAATATGCTCTCCTACCAAAGTGTATTTAATTGGTCGGTGTCGTTGATAGACCTTAAATATACAAACTGGCATGTTTATTGAAGCTGAACCTACAAATATACTACAGCGTTATTTATAACATACTAAGGCGATGGAATGGCAAAATCGTTACAGCGTCGGGTAAAATAATCTCTAAGGTATTTGTTCTGGTTCATTGTTCTAAATTCAAGTCCTGCCGAGTTTAACTTTGCCTTTCATCCTTTCGGGGTCAATAAAATAAAGTACCAGTTAAATACTGGGGTCGATGCGAACTTTATTCCTAAATCAGTGACCATTATTTAAGGCATACTAGAGTGAAAGATCGTTAGAGCACTGGACAAAACGACTGCCTCGCAATATTTATCTTGGATCAATATGTTCTGAGTTCAAATCGCGCTGAAGTGAACTGTGTCAGTCACCCCTCCGAGTTCGATAAAATATGCTACGAGCCAAGAACTGCGGTTGATGTAAGGGATTAACTACCTCGTTTATTTATTGCTCCTGTGCATGTGTTAGAGACAAAATTCATGGCGTATTTCTGTATAAAAGAAAATGTATTTATTATTATAAAACTCTGAATCAGCGTTCTCAATTGCAGCTCCCAGGGCCGTATGCGACCTCCAATTATAATTTCAGCGACCCTCTACGCTCTTCCCTTTGTAAATATAACATTTTTTTGAATTGACCTGTGTTTTACTTTGGTTTGGTACAACCCTATAAAAAAATTCAGGCTTTGGATCTGGCCGCCATATTAAAAAGGTTGAAAACCACTGATCTGAACTGTCTGTAATACTATGATGTAGTGGAAAGCGGCGAGCTAGCAGAATTGTTAGCACGCCGGACAAAATGCTTAGCGATATTTCATCTGTCCTTTCGTTTCGTTCTGAGTTCAAATTCCGTCGAGGTCGACTTTGTTTTTCATCCTTTCAGGGTCGATAATATAAGCACCAGGTGAGCTCTGGGGTCGATGTAATTGACTTACCCTCTACCCCGAAATATCTAGCCTTGTGCCAAAATTTGAAATCATTCTCATTAACTAGTAAGGAATTTTTTTTTTTTTTAACTTTCAGATCACTAGTTTCTTCTCATTTCTAACTTAAAACGTTTAAGTGTATCTGGATTAGAAACCTCAGATTGTTTTCTTACAATAGTTTCAGCTGTTTCCCTTACCTTAACAAATATATATTTTCATATTTACTCTTTGCGGTTTGCGTCGTAAAAGGAAAATAAAATAAAAGCCCGATAAAAAAAAACAATAGTTTCTAACGTCGTAGGCATATTCACGTACGTACATATGTGTATATATTTGGATGCACGTACACATATTTAACGTCTTAACTCCGCGAACAGTTTAGCTAATCTGCTAAACAAATATCTTGAAAAATAAAGATTCATGAATGATATATGTACGTAGCTTTTACCAAACATATTCTTCTCATCCACCAACCCTCTACTTGTCCGCCTTGCCTCCTCAAACAAAGAAAATAAAAATATAACAAAGTCCTCTCGTACCCTCATTCAACAACCGCTCATATTAAACGCACCCGTATTACAAATATGCGCCAACAAATAGTCGCTCTATTACCTTTTCTTCCTCTTTATATCTTCTATTATTTCTGTCTTTCTTAAACTGTCTATACATTTTTATCATTCTATATCTTATTCATAACTTACTATTTTCACTCAAGGCACATTTCCTTCTTGCTCGAATGAAAAACAGTTGCTATCTCAGTGTAGAAACAGATACCCTACCCCAAAACTTTTTTTCTTTTTTCTTTTTGTTTCTTTTTTTTTTTTTGTTGCCGTATTCTCTTTGCACGCTTCTTCAGCTACGAATATGCAGTTCCACTGACTCGCTCTTTGCAACTACCATTACCATATTACAATCCTCTCACTTTCCGACATATATATATACACATACATACCTGTGTGTATGTGAAATAATATATATATCTATATACTATATATATAATCTTTTACACGTACATTGTGTCCGTCTGTCTCTATATTTTTCCTCTTTCACATGTTTACACTTGCGTGTGTGTGTGTGTGTGATAAACGCAGTATGGCCCAATGGTTAAGAAGTTTTCTTCGTAACTACAAGGCATCTGGTTTTCGATCCTATTGTAAGTAGTATTCTTGGATAAATGTCCTTTTCTATAACATCGGGTGGTTCCATTTGACTCTCCCAATAATCAATCGACTGATATACGTCTGAATAAAAGATTACAGCAGAACGAAATGATTTTTTTTAACTGCAAGTGAGTAATAATGCAGTAGTTGATTGGTGCAGTTTCCTGAAAGATGTGAGCAGCACTTGGAAGCTCATTCACAGCAACCCAGTGGATTGGATGATGCAGGATGTCCCATTAGTCTGGAAATGGACGAACCCAGATATATACATTGGAAATATCATCTAAGAGAATCGCACGAAGGGCAGTGAGTATTCGGTGTACAAGAAAGGTTTACAGGTAAACGCTGTCTGATTGAGGTCTTCGATCGCATTTACGAAACACTTTGGTTCAAACATTGGGTATTCCCAGACACATGCTCGATATCCAATGGGTGGGCTTCCTGCATGGGTTTGGGCAACTTCTATGTTTTATCTTTTACTTGTTTCTGTCATTAGGCTGCGGCCATGCTGGAGTACCGCCTTGAAATATTTTTAGTCGAATGGCTCGACCCCAGTACTTATTTTTAAGGCCTGGTATTTATTTCTATCGGTTCCATTGCTGAATCGCTCAGTTACAGGAACGTAAGCACATTAACACTAGTTGTCAATTGGTGACGGACACACACACACACAAGGACGCGTGCGCGCATATATACGACGAGTTTCTTTTAGTTTCTGTTTGCCAAATCCACTCACAAAGCTTTGGTAAGCCTTGGGCTATAATAATAGAAGACATTTGCTTAAGGTGCTACGCAGAGGGACTTAAACCCGGAATCATGCGATTGGGAAGCAAACCCCCTCAGATCCAAACGATGACTGCATCCATACACAGACTATAGAGGGCCCATGAGAGGTAATTGGGCGACAACGAAGGACTACTGATGCTTCGTTTATATAATACCTTCATGAGAATAAGTCGGAAGCAAATTTAGAGAACGTCAAAAACTATTCACGAATCTCATTTCATGCATCAATGACCGCCATGTTTTCTTGTAATTGTTATTGTTTTCTTATGCAAACTATATGTACGGTTTATGTTATATTGAATATATGTACCAGGGCTTCTATGCATTGGTTATGTCACATTGTTTACATAAAGTTATGGGATGTCATTCTTATCACTTCCGATCAATTTATTCTAATTTTTTTTTCTTTTACGGATACTAGACGGCATGTTAACTTACTTTCCGTGTGGGATACTCAGCCATATATGCGTTAATGCAGGAGTGGGTTATTGGTCGAACTACTGAATTCTCGTCGTCAAACGACGGTAATCTACCTCACGCGCGCAAACACACATAAAATGTTTGTGTGTCCCCGTGGACACGATGACACACGATGACACACATTTCTATCTTATTATCTATCAATCTATCTATCTAACTTTCAACCTACCTATATTTCACTATCTATCTATCTATCACCTGCCCGCTGTGTCACCCTTTCTCAACACTTCATTACCGTTATTTCACTGCAATATAACGAAAGAAACGCAACGCACTATTCAACTAGGGGCTCTTTTACACTCGAGTTTGTTTCGATAACGACTCGTTACTTCTTTGCTGAAAGGTAGCTTAGAAAGAAAAAGAAAGTAAATAAAGGTACGTAAAACGAAGTTTGTTCAAATCAGACATCTTCAATGCACTTTTAAAACAACGCTAAGGTGTAGTTTTATAGTAAATAGGATAGTCTAGGTGCTAAGATTTTTTCCCTTTCCCCCCCTTTTTTTTTCTACGTCTACTCAGAGACGGGATGGCAAACGATTAGTGATGTAAGGAATAGCGACCTAATTTCAGGAGCGAAGCTATCAAATTTCAAATGTAAATGAGCTGGTTCAGACCCTTCTTGCTATCGTTGAATGATTATTATTATTATTATTATTATTATTATTATTATTATTTCTTTTTCCGTCTCACTATTCTAACTGCTGTCTATTGTCGGTTATTGAAGTATTAATTAACAGGCGTTGTATTAATTAAAAATACATACGTTGTGTAAATATTTCTAGAACAGCTTTTAAACAGCGTAAACAAAATGAATGAATCGAGATTCCTTTTGGTTGTGAATCTGTTGCTGTTTTTGATGTCGTTTAGCCCTAGGTTAGATTTTATCGACTTGATCAAAATTTGATCAACTCAGGCCGCCGAAAGAAATTTTGTAAGGTACAATAAAATTGCCTACAAGCCCCGGTAGGGTGAGAAAAAGGGTTCCATCTTTTCTTTTTGGAGTAAGGCTTCAACTATTTACGGGCCCTTCTTTAACTCACCAGACATTTAAATCAGTAAGATTATGTATGTATGTATGTATGTATGTATAAAGACAGGCTTTTCTATTTACCAAATACAGTCACGCGACATATTCGGAAATGGTTTCAAATTTAAGTACAAGTCCAGCAAACTTAGAAGGTGAGGTTGAGTTGATTATATCGATCTCGGTACTCGACTGGTGCTTATTCGTATTTTATCGACCCCAAAAGACTGAAAAGCCAACGTCAACCTCAACGGTATTTGAACTCAGTATCTAACGAATGAATTGGAAGACATTACCTCGCAACACTTTTTCGACACATAACTATCTTGTCAGCTCACCGCCTTCATATTAGGGTAATGACACACTATCCAATATTTCAGTTTACTTTTAAGACGGTAGGGTGTAATTTAAGGGAGATTTAGCTTCTATTTTTAACAAGTCGAACCACCTTGTTAAGCGCTCCCAATATATTTTGTATATAGTCACCGATATCTCAAAGAAATTGCTTTGTTGTATAAAAGAATTGTATTTACATTGTATTTCGTTTTCTGTGTAACTTGTTTCATTTCTTTTCTTTTGAAAATTGCTGTGTCACGTACTTCATATTTAATAACTTGAGAAATAGCAAAACGATTTTTTCAAGAAGCCACACACCAATTAAAAAAGAAAATCTGGACTCCGTTTGTTTCTGTCATAATAGAATGAAGAATAGATGAAACAACTAGCCGACAACAGAACCTTCTACGGTCTTCACAGAAATTTTAACTAATCTTCCCTCACAACGTTCACCACCGTTTTTACAGAAGTGGAGCGTCACATTACATATAGACCTAGATATCACTAAAAAGTCGACATGACTTCAACTGGAACGGTTTGATTAGAGACCTGTTAAGTCAGACGTACAAGGCTTCACAAACACGACAAAACAGTAGCACCCAATTTGGGTGTGCATGAGTATGATGCAGTGCACAATACTTTTGAAATTATCTAATCAACTATACTTCCTTATTTATGTGTCATTCTTTACCGAACCGCTAAGTTTACAAGCACGTAAGCAAACTACTGTTGTAATGCGTCTGGCATTGAAACACAGACACCGGTTTCTGCAGTTTCTGTCTACTAAGTTCACTCACAAGGTATTGACCAGTATACGGTTATTGTAGGAGACACTTGCCAAAGATGTCGCAAGTTGGGACTGAACCTGAAACCCCCTTAGTTGCGAAGCCGACTCATTGGTCACATAACCATGCTTACGCCTACGTTGGTAAATTCTTTCAAGTAATACTTTACATACAGTATTACGGTACGAGAAGTGCTGAAAGTTCCTAGTTTTAAGGGTATCACGAAAGGCTTGGTTGGAGATCCAACCTTCCGAATTCTTTTACAGGGATCAGAAAAATTAAAGGGCTGCTGCAATAAGCCTGAATTTGAGAGGGGAATGTGTCGAATAAAATCATAATTAATCGATCCTCCCGTATTTTCTTTTGCCCAAAGCCAGGAATTTTTGTGCACCCCTTCGTATAATCGTGTTGTAATTTGTTTTTAAAAAGTTCGTCAATATGATGTCTTTTTGTCATTCCGAAGCTCTTTTAGAATATTCTTGCACCAAAATTAATTCAACTCGGGAAATGAATTCAAACTCGAAATTGGGAAGTTATGAAGTTATCAACTCAATCACCTAACCATGTCTTTCTAAGGCTAAACAGCAATGGTAACGATATTCAACAATAATTCACCAACATCATCTTTCCAATATATTTGCAATTGGATGGCCTTGTGCCGGAATTTGAAACCAGTATATTGCAATTGTTAAGGCAGCAAGTTGGCAGAATCGTTAGCACGCCAGACAAGATGTTAAGCGGTATTTCATCCGTCTTAATGTTCCGAGTTCAAATTCCGCTGAGGTCGAGACTTTGTCTTTCATCCTTTCGGGGGTCGATAAAATAAGTGCCAGTTGAGCAGTGAGGTCGGTGAAATCGACTCATACCCGCCCCCAAAATTTGCTGGCCTGGTGCCAAAATTTGAAACCGGTATTAAAATACAAAAATAATATAAAATCATGTAAAAAGTAATGAAACTCCGAGAAAGAGCCCTTTCTCTCTCTCTCTCTGTTTCTGTTTCTTCCTCCTTCTCTCCGTGGTTCTCTGTTTTTACTTCTTTACACCTGATCACAGATGTCTGTCTGGTTTAGAGTTTCGAAATCTACCTGCATGTAAAATAATCCGAGTAGATTTTTACTCTTGTACCTTCAAACCTTGTAAACTGTTATAAAAACAAAAACAACAGCACCAGCAAAGGCAGCAGCAGCAGCAGCAACAAACAACATTCGAAAGATGGGTAATAGATCATCTCAGTGAAATAGAAAAATTACCGGAGAGGCTGTGATGATGATGAAAGTAATGATATTCTGGTGAAAGGAGGTGGCAAAGAGGCTGATGTTAGCACCGACAGACACAGATGGACAGACGTACGTATCCAGTGAACTGCGTAATTCAAATTAATTTTCCTCAGACGGTATATATGTGAGCGCGTAAACATCTGCACCTATGGAGGGATGTGTTGTGTATATGGATATGCGTTTGTATATGGAGAGGTGTATAAGTATGGATGGATATATGTGATGCATGTGGCTAAGTGTGTTTATATATGGCTGTGAGCGTATGAATATATGGAAGTGTGCGTGAGCGAATATATATATATATATATATATATATATACGTGTGTGCATATTCGGATGGATATTTCTACATGCGTGTGGATAATGTGTTTGTATATATATGATTATAAGCGTATGGGGATATGGATTATGTGCGTGGATGGATAGACGTATATGTGTGCATATGGTTATGAGTGTGTGTCTATATGGGTATGCGTATATGTATATGTGAAGGTATGTGTATGTTTGGATGAGCGTGCATGCGCGTGTATATGTGAATGTGTGCGGATGTGTTTATGTATGTGTCTGCATGTAGCTGTGTAAAATTTGGTAAAGTGCCAGCTGCAGGAGAGAGAAATCTTAAGAATTAAGGTATTCTTATGTGCTTCTGCTCCGGAGATTTAAAAAGCCATAACACAGCAAATTGTTTATAATTCTGCTGTCAGACATTTCGTGGTTGATGGAAGACAAAGCGTATGTAGATGCATCACATCATTGTTTGAACGTAGGAAGGAATGGTGGTGGTGGTGGTGGGATCTTCCGACCTAAAACCGCGACAATTGTAAGTGTCGCTGTGCATGATGTGTGTGTGTGTGTATGTATGTATGTATGTATGTATGTATGTGTGGGCGGGTTCGTGCGCATACACACACACACACACACACACACACACACATACACATATATATATAATGTGTGTGTGTCTTCTACTATAGCCTAGGGCCGACTAAAGCTTTGTGAGTGGATTTGATTGACGGAAATTGAAAGAAGCCCGTCGTGTACATCTTTTGGAACATAGTGATTTTATAAGATTTTACTGGCAAATTTTAAAATTCTCATAAACATTTATTTACACGAAAGAAAATTACCGGAGACATAACGTGTTGTTTACAAATATTGACAACACGTGCTATTTTCAAGTTGTTGACAAAATGTGAAGTCACACACAAAATGACAGCTTCCAAATCCTGTTTCCTGATTGGGTGAAAATGATTCAACTTTAAACCTCTATAACATTTTTAAAACATTTTTCTGGAAAAAAGAAAAAAAATGAAATAACTCCAGCAATTCAATTTGGGTAAGTGTGTGTGTGTGGAATTTATTTCAAAATGTAGTCAATTTTCGTCTATTTTTCTTATGAAAATAATAGAAAAAGAATGAGGTTAAGTTAGGTGGGTGCTTGTGGTAATTTGGTGCTGAGATTTTTGGAACTAAAAACAATTGTTATAAAATAATTAAAAAATGAGAACCAAATAAATTAAAACGATAAAGAGATTGTCTGAAAACATAGTTATGTATATAAAGTATGTGTAAGTATGTATGATTATACTTGTGTGTATGTATGTATATGTGGAGAGAGAGAGAGAGAGAGACCAGCACAGTCATGAAGTTGAGATATGAAAATGGAAGGAGGGATGCGATAAATGTAAACGAGATGGATAGCTAGAATTATTTGAGCAATATTCTATGATTACAGAATTTACTATTGTCTTTTAAACACAGCGAAAATTAAACGGAATTGTCTAAACATCCACTCATTGTTTAGAAATTTGCTCGTTTGTCGGAACAACTGCAATCAGCAAAGATAATAAACGAGATGACGAGGACATTGGAAATATCACGCAAATTTGTTTATTTCTGTTATAAATTTGGAAAGCTTAGTTCGTCTCTATGAATTGAACTGCACAACCCATTGTAACATGTTGACACCACAAACCAATTTAGAAACTTCCACGTGATCGCTCAACATACTAGAAACAGTAGACAAATCTTCCTCAAATCACACTGAATCGTCTGAAAATGGAACGTCAGTGTGAAGGCCCACGACCCACTGTGACGTAAAGACCACGAATCAATGAAGGAACCTCTATGTAGTCGCATGGCATGCTAAAAATAGTAACCAAATCTTCACGTTACTCCCTATCGTCTTAAAAGGGAAGGTCATGTTGAAATCCCACAACTTGCTGTGATGTGTGGACACCACGAACCAACGGGGAAACCTTTGTGTGGTCACTCGATCTTCTAAAAATAGCAGTTAAATCTTCCTCGAATCAAATCATATTGGGAAATGTTGGTTATTTGGATTTACAAAAATACTAGGGTGCCTTTTAATCATAGGTCTGCTCAGTTCGGGCTGCTCTTGGACCAAATCCCGACAGGGGTTCTATAAAGAAATATTGCTTCTTCTCCACCTTTTCTCTCTCTCTCTCTCAGTTTGTCTCTCCTCTCTTTCTCTCTCCCTACACTCCCCACTCATTCACTCTCCATCTCTTTCTCCTCTTTTTCTGACACATATCTGTTTCGAGATACAATAGAGCTTACACCATTGTTCAGTCAGTAGTATTTGTCCTACCGCCAGACGCAACCCACAGCTGTTATCTTCCTTGTTGAAGTTGCTGTACTCGCTGTACTCGTTTGTGACTAGACATCTAACCCAGCCTTGGGGCAATATGTCTTGTGGTGTTAGCAATTTTCATAGTTGCTTTGAAGTGATCGACCTCTCCAGGCCACAATCTTGAATTCTTGTATGGAAATCATGAATTGCCTTGACAGAAAGCATTACGTTGACACCAGTCTGTTTATAGAAATTGCCGGGACGCTATTGAGTCGAGTACCAAACCACCTTTCGGGATCAACTTTAGGTTTATTTATTATAAAGTTTATTCCCTAGCATTTTGGCAGTGATGTTATTTACCCATAACAAGCATGCGGTTTCAGGTTCAGTTCCAATATGCGGCACTTTGGCCAAATATTTTCTACTATAGTTCCGAGTTGACCAATACCTTGTGAGTGAATTTGATAAGCGAAACCTGAGGGGAAGCCCGTCGCATATATATATATATATATATATATATATATATATATATATATATATATATATATATAGCCGTTGTGTCTAGGCCAACTGGTCTGAAGAAACGCAGTAAAGCTAGGCGCTTTGTTTATGAACGTGAAACTCAGAGTAACCTAACCTATAGACCAGCCATATCTATCTTTATATACTCTACTGCCCAATAAGTGTGCTTCTCTTTCGGATTTATGATTTACTGAATATATATATATAATATATATATATATATATATATATATATTTGTCTATGTAAATAGATATAGATATGTGTGTGTATGTATTTTGGCCTTCCTCGCTGCTTGACAACCAGTGTTAGTTTGTGAACGACCCCGTAGCTTAGAGGTTCGGCAAAAGACCGTTAAGATAAGTATTAGACTTACCAAATGAATACTGGGATCAATTTGTTCGACTAAACTCTTCCAATGACTATGAAACAAATGAAAGATAAAGAAAGCTAGGAATCTCTAATTCTGGGTTGGAGGTCCACTTTAGGCATACTGTCAGTCAGAGCTCGCTGTTGTCGAAGTGGCTTGTGTCAAACAGAAGCATAACGCCCTGAAATAGTGTCTGAAGTCACTGCCCACTACTCTAACTAAATATTGCTACCATATGTTGCACAAGTAGAACAGCATTTATACATGTATAGTATGTTAAATGCTCTCTTACGTGTGGGACACTTAGTACATGGCCGTGTCAATGAATATTTTCATTTGACCCGAATATATAAGCAATTCATAAGTTTTCTCTTATGACAAATCAGAAATTGTAGACAATTGCTTGATTCAACTTTTCTTTTTCCTTCTCCGTCGTTATTTTGAATGGGATATCGTAACGAATTCGAAAACACGAGATGTAGACAATAGCTTTCCTTCTATGATATAACCATTGAGAGTAAACAAACCAACCTTCAGGTTTTTATTGAGCAAAATAAATAAATAAACAAACAAATATTAAACGATTTAGTTTGGTTATTGAATTCATTTGTTATTCTCCCACATTAGTTCAGTGTCGTTTGAATTTATTCATAAAACCTATAGTAATAACTTCTAAGGTTTCTAGAAGTTTTGAATTAATATAAACTAACAGTACACGTGAACATTGCATGGTTATTTTGGCAACTGTAAGATATCAATAATGTGTGTGTGTGCGGTTGTCAACCAATGTTATTTTTTAATGTTTTCCTCAATCGCATGAAAGGAATAATACTACTGCTATTTAGCCCTAGGAAGCAGCACCGCTTCCTGTCGGCTTTGACACATTTCCTGTGTCCTTATGTTCACAAGGGGGAGACAAGCTCCTCCACCCAGCTAAGCCTGCATCCAGAGACAGGTTTCTGAGTCTTTGCTCATCAGTCTGGAGTAGCAATGGCCTGCTAGCTGGAGATGCCTGCCAAGCTCTCGTAAACATATAATAATTCTAGTGAAACATATTCACTGATTTCAAAAATAGAAATAATACATTTCTAAATCACTATATATATCTCGTTTTCTAAATCTCTATATCTCGTTTTTGGATTTGGTTTGCAAGATTCTTTATGTGAGTTCGAGTGTTGGACCATATCTTGTGTCTGGGAAGAGTTATTCACCTTTAGTGCCTTATTTAACACACTCACCGGTAAAGTTTCCACTCATTTGCTTATTTATTGTTCCTAAAATTGTTGTTGCGTCTTGCAATCTTTTCAGTTGTCGTTGCCAACAAGCGGTTGGCCTTACTGTCTCTCTGGAAGCGGAGATAATTTCAATAAATCGAATACCTATCTTGTATGTTATTTAATTCCGTTTTGCTATAGGCACAAGGCTTGAAACTTCATAGGAGCTGGGGTAGGGGTCTATCGATTACATCGATCCCAGTGCTTAACTGGTACTTATTTAATCGAGCCCAAAAGGATGAAAAGCAAAACTGATCTCGAAATGTCGTTATGCACTTTATTTAGCGTGCCAACGATTCTGCCAGCTCGTAACCCCATCACTTTATTATTTTTTTTTTTTGTTATTTACTCTACCCTTTTAATATTCAGATACGTGCAATTGGCGACTCGCTCCTCGGAGCTTATAAGCTTTATATTCCTTACATTTACACACACGCACGGTTTATTATTCTGTATGCAATTATGTGTAGATATAGATTCGCAGAAATAATTGTCTGTGCGTGCCTTCACACACACACACACACACACACACACACACACACACACACACACACACACACACACACACACACACACACACACCTGTATGTGTGTGTGTATATATATATATATATATATATATATATATATATATATATATATATATATATATATATATATATGTTGATGTATGTATATATTCGTGTGTATGTTTATGTATGTGTATATATATATATATATATATATATGTGTGTGTGTGTGTGTACATATACTCTTTTACTTGTTTCAGTCATTTGACTGCGGCCATGCTGGAGCACCGCCTTTAGTCGAGCAAATCGACCCCAGGACTTATTCTTTGTAAGCCTAGTACTTATTCTATCGGTCTCTTTTACCGAACCGCTAAGTTACGGGGACGTAAACACACCAGCATCGGTTGTCAAGCGATGTTGGGGGGGGGGGGGACAAACACAGACACACAAACACACACACACACATATGCATATGTACATATATATACGACGGGCTTCTTTCAGTTTCTGTCTGCCAAATCCACTCACAAGGCTTTGGTCGGCCCGAGGATGTAGTAGAAGACACTTGTCCAAGGTGCCACGCAGTGGGACTGAACCCGGAACCATGTGGTTGGTAAGTGAACTCCTTACCACACAGCCACTCCTACGTCTATATATATAATGTGTATGTGTGTGTATGTATATATATATGTATGTATATTATAAATTGTGTGTGTGTCACTGTCGGCAACATAAACGCACGCTTAATCTCATCTCCGTTTTCTCTGCTTATTATCGATCAGAGATAGGTCAAAGGTGACTCCTAAATTTCTTCTTACTGACGATAGAAATAATATTAGCAAAAGTAGTCAAGACGCTTCCCTTTGAAGTCTGAAGTATGAAGGACATGGACGTGGGTAGCTAGGTTGGTAGGGGGTTAATGTCAGCAGCATGGATAATAAGGGTTGGTGTCTGCATTCGGTAGCGGTAGTGGTGACGTGTGTCGGACGGAGTGTGACGGAAGGTCGTTGGCGGAGGGAAGAACGTTCGGTTTATCATATTATGTACAGGACGTGTTCTTGTAATTTATCATGTCTGTAAAATTTCGACAGATATGACGGCTTCTCTTGTAGCTTTCGGTCTATAAAGTCAACCAACTGTTGTTGTGTTGGATATTACAATTGAACATAGTGTGACGTGTTGTTGTTGATGGTGATGATGGTGGTGGGATTGCCTCTCTTGTTTGCGGTTGATATTTATATTATACCACTGGTTAATTTTGTTAGTTTAATATTGATGTACACGGCTACAGTTGAGTGCGCAAGCTCGCATTTTGCTTCGCACACACACATACACACTTATGCATATACACTCACACATACGCGTATGCAAACAATTGATTTCATATTCAGTGAAAAGCTCATACACTTACATATACACATTCATAAATAGCCTGTTCGCGCTAAATACATGTCTAGGAAAGAGAAAGTCAAGACAGACGGAGTGAGACGGGAGAGAGTAAAAAAAAAAAAAAAGACCGTGGAAGAAAAAGAGAGAGAGAAAGGCGCGTAATTGTATATGGGAAAGGATGAAGAAATAGAGGAATCAAACTCATCTGATTGTAAATGAATGATGACGTATAAGTTTGTGTGATGTAATCAGTGACGACAGACGATGTTTAGCCCCCGGGTTAGCTCTGATCATTTTCACGTGACCATCCAGTCTTTACATCCTAAGTGCACAATACCTCGGACCACATTATCCAAGGTTATAAGGTTATGCTCCGGCGTAGTCAGGATTTCGATCGGGATGGTTAAGGTGGAGGCCAGTTAATTTAATGGATTCACTATTAACCGTTTAATTCGATGTGCGTGTGTGTGTGTGGAGGGGCGTTAGGGTGTTGCACTCATGATCGTATGATTGTGGTTTCGATTCCTAGGCCAGGCGATGCGTTGGGTTCTTGAGTAAAACACTTGAAACAGGCGTTATGAGCCTATGGCTTGGGGAGGACCTTTGATCCTCTTTATATATAAGAGGCCTGCTTCCCAGCCACGTTGTTCTGGGTTCAGTCCCACTGCGTGGCACCTTGGTCGAGTGCCTTCTACTATAGCCTCGGGCCGACCAAAGCCTTGTGAGTGGATTTGGTAGACGGAAACTGAAAGAATCCCGTCGTATACACATACACACACACATGCATGTGGATGTATGTGTGTGGCTTTGTCCCCCATTCCCACTTGACAACTGGTGTTGGTGTGTTTACGTCCTCGTAACATAGCGGTTCGGCAAAGAACCGATGGAATAAGTACTAGGCTTACAAAGATCAAGTCCTGGGCGGCGATTTCTTCGACTAAAAAGCTCTTTAAGGCGGTGCTCCAGCATGGTCGCAGTCAAATGACTGAAACAACTCAAGGAATATATATTGAGCTGCGGGAAGGTACTCATTCAAACTTTCGTCATTAGTTGTGAGGTGGTGGGGGTCTTTATTATTATTATTATTATTATTATTATTAAGGCAGCAAGGTGCGATTTGAGGGAGATTTAGGATCTTGTTCAAAACGGGGGCACCAGTATTTTCTTAACGAAACACTTTGAAACTTGGGACACTGGTAGAATGTGTCATATAAAACATCTTTTTCTCTTAGTCTTCTTAACAAAAAAACGTACATCGCAAGTTATTTCATGTTAAAGTTGTCGTATTTCTGTAATTTCAACCAATGACTGACGTCCATTCAACCGTAAAAATTAAGTGCTGACTACGTAAACAAACGATTCTCGGCGGTGATAAAATTATTATTTCCTTGTCAAAAAATGGCTGAAGCATATTGGCAGTAGCTAATAAACCTTTCTATTATAGGCACAAGGCATGGTTTTTGAGGGAAGGAGCAAGTCAATTAGGGTTAGGGTTAGGGAAAACGAACACACGTGTGTTGCCTCTGCAAAATGTCAGAAGTAATGGAAATTAAATACGCTTTACACCGCTTAAAGTACCAAAGGAGTAAGTGTAAACAGCTGAATACTTGTCAGTGATTGGTTGAAATTATCGAAATAAGACAATTTTTTACATGAAATAAATCCGAATACAAAAATTTTTTTCTGTTCTATAACACAAAATAGATAAGTATACGAAGTTTGAAAGTCTTTCGGTACCAAAAAAACACTACATAAAACATAAATGAAAACTGGTGCCCCCGTTTTGAACAAGATCCGAGATTTATGTGCTTCTATTTCTGGCAGGTGGATTGACTGCGTACAACGTCCCTCGTTGGCGCGGAGAATTTCGTGCTCGTATGTCGTCACACATGAAGGCGATAACGATGACGATAAAGTATTGTATTCTAAACAACACTGGAAATGTTCTCTGCTCTAAAAGAAGAGAGAGAGAGAGAGAGAGAAATATATTTCGGTTGCCGAAAGCAGAACTTAATGAGAAAATGATGAGTTGTTTGATTGTTTTACATCGCCGAGATAAAATACTATCACACGGGAAGGACGAAATCAACGGTGTGTGACTATCATATTCGATTCCTATCTTTTAATGTCTGCGACTTGCAAGGAATATATATATATGTATGTATATATATATATATATATATATATATATATATATATATATATATCCTTGCATATTTATAAGCTGTGTATGTGTACATATATTTATATATGTGTATGTATAAAACATATATAACATCTATATATAACATATCTATGTATATATTTATAACTCGTGTCTATATATATATATATAATATATATATATAACAAAAATATACGTGTCTGTCTATGCGTGAGATTTATTTTCCTTTCTTCTACCTCTTCTTTCTCGCTCCGCTTTATCTCTCTGCCGATTGTCTGTCTGTCTGTCTCTCAATCTATATAACCTTTCGCTCATTTGTCCGTCTTCTACTTCTGTTTTTCTTCACCCTCTCTGTCTTCTCTCTCTCTCTCTCTCTCTCTCTCTCTCTCTCTCTCTCTCTCTCTCTCCCTTATCTTCATCACACCTATCTTTCGTCCACCTATATTTCTCTCTCTCTCTCTCTTTCTCTCTCATTAATGCATTTAAAACATCGAAGGTAGGGACCCATAATCATTTAAAGCCGACTGAACGACTTGCGACTTCCAGCGCCTTAAAGCAAGCAATAGCTAAGCTCCCGTCGAGTATTTTTCAAAAATTTGTTTTCCATTACATTTCTTCTCCTACAGTTTCAATATTTCACTGCATAGAGTCAATAAAATATTGACAAACTGACAAGCGGCACACTTAACATGCGCTAAGTTCCCGCTCTCATCAGCCCTCATTCTTGTATTCGGTTCGTTTTCATATCATAGACATGTTTGCAAAATTGGAAATAAATAAATAAAAAATAAAACAAAAAACATTAAGCTGTATATGTGTATATATATCTTTGACATTTAACAAACATCATAGTTCCATAGCCACGGGCCAACCAAAGCCTTGTGAGTGAATATGCCGTTGTGTATGTGTTTGTGTGTTTCTTGGTGCCTGTTTGTGCCTCACGACAGCTTCAC
This sequence comes from Octopus bimaculoides, assembly GCF_046866305.1. NCBI lineage: Eukaryota > Metazoa > Mollusca > Cephalopoda > Octopoda > Octopodidae > Octopus > Octopus bimaculoides. Next base: position 82,732,078 of record NC_142933.1, read on the forward strand.
AACCGATGTTGGTGTGTTTGCCTTCCCATAACTTAGCGGTTCGGCACAAGAGCCGGTGGTGTAAGATTCTGTCTAAAAAAAAATAAGTGCTATGGTCGATTTGTTCGGCTAAAATTCTTCCAGGCGGTGCCCCAGTATGGCTTCAGTTTAATGATTGACAGATATGAAAATCTGATGCGTTGGTCACGACTGGAATGCCTTTGATCATAGATATGCTTGAGCTTTGATTAATCGTTTGCATATTTTCCCAAAAGATATCGTATCAGAAACAGAAAACAATGACTCACAACAATAACACCTGCAATGGATTTAATCTCAAGATCCATTCTCTGTTGCCTAATATCATATTTTAATAGCTTTAACTTGTTTTTAATATCTCATGAGAATGGCGCCTCAGAGTAATTTGTGATTAAGCATGAAGAAGATTACGTTTTGCTGAGAAGGTCTCATAAGACCAAAACAAGTCTGTGTTGTTCTTACTTACCAAGATCAGATTAAATTAATAATAGTCGTGTTAATGTGTTATTTTCCTCATCGTATACGTAATTTTAATATTTGTTTTCGCCACACTACATTAACTTAGTTTGCGTTGCGTCCTCAACTCCTGCTGGAATCGAAGAAACGCAGTCATGGCACATACAGAGTGTCTTGGACATTTTATATCTGCCGAAGCACTTGTCTTTCCAGGTCTGACTACAGCCGCTTTCTTTCGGAGAGAGAGAGAGAAGACTGGTCTTTTCGAGTTATGGATAGCTACTTTATTTAACGATGACGAAAAAAAGTTGACCTCGGCGGGATTTGAGCGCAGAGCGCAGAATATCGGAACGAATACCGTAACACATTCTGTGCAATACTCTGCCAAGTCGCTGCTTCTTCATTAACTTTTATGGTCATAACAATCATTCATATCCAATCGGCAGTTTCTCTTCTTTATCAACAAAGATCATTAGTATGTTGGCGAACCATCGTTACTTTATAACTCGCTTTTCTAGCTAGAAAAGTTAGGAAAAAATAAAAAAAAAAAGAAAAGAAAAAAGAAGGAAAATACTGATGACATGAAATACGTCATATACTGTTTCTGTTTATTTGCTTTTTTTTTTGTTCTCTTAAAACAAAGAAAATTGGCGGGAAGGTCCAACATAAACATCCACCCAAATGCAAACATAACAGATATGATATTGTTCTTTGAAACCGAGAACAAAATGTACACATGTTCTGTTGTTGAAGTTAATTGCCTAATTCTGTGCATGGTGTGTGTGAGTGTGTGTGTGTGTGTGTGTGTGTGTGTGTGTGTGTGTGTGTGTGTGTGCATGCGCGCGCGCACATGCGCATGCGCGCGGGACGCTCTACTGCAAATAGAATCTTCGTTTGTGTTTATAGTTTTAGTCTTTTGCTAATTTCATCCATTGCACTTAACTATTCATTGGCACAGACCATCACTCATTTCTTCACATTTTACTATTTCTCTATGCAAACAGCTCCTACGTTATGGAATCTTTGCGTTTCTGAAAACCTTGTTGTCGAACTGAATAACGTATGTAAAACCTGTTTTTCCGTTACTGCCATGTTACATGTAAATAAATGGGAAATGTGATTCACATTACGAAATAGTTATGTACTAAATTTTTTTCCGAAACATAATCGTCTTATGGTAGTAGGTGTTAATTTACACTGGACCGTAAATACATGTTCGAAATTTTCTCAAGAAAGGAAAAGAAGTCTGATGAAAATTTCACTGAAACTTAATTAAACTAATCAACAGGAGGCTTATGCAGATATGTAAAGGTGCTTTCAACGAATGATCATTCAATTCACCAGTTCTGTTGGTCTAAATTCTAACAAAATAACTTTCAGACCGGATACAGTCAGACACGTATGCACACAAATACTGCTTTGCGTACTTCATATCTTTGTGGTTGAAAGAAGTGTGTGTGTGTGTGTGAATAAGCTGCAGAGTTTGCATAAGTATATATGTTTGCATGCACAATGTGTATAAGTACACCATCTATGTTTGTATGCATACACTTACGTGTGCAGTTGTGAATAGACGCATGAGTTGTGGGTGATAATGAATTGTCTGCTGGAAATACCGAAAGGAATAAATAAACGCATAAGCCCCCATCATCCCAACTTAACGGTAGATAGTATCTTTATGGAGAGCTAGCTCTCTGTTCTGTGAATGTGTGTCTAGTATTGCTGGTAAAGGTATCAGATATCACAGAGCACAGGTCTATTTAGGAAAGCTGATAACCTAAGATGGCTCCGAGATCAGACGAGAGTTAATGGCAGATGCAATGAAGATTACATATATGTTGTTACGAGTTTAACGGATGGTTGACATATAGAGATAGATAGACAGACAACTTCGTATATAGATACCGAGAAAGAGAGAGAGGAAAGGGACAAAATGACGTTCGGAGAAGAATGGTGAGAGGAGAAGAGAAAAATAACGAAGGGGAGAAGGCGGGGATAATGGAGAAAGAAAGACAAACATATACAGGGTAGGAGTTTTAAGGTGATGGAGGCGGTGGAGAAAGAAAAATTAACCTTTAAAGATAAAGGAGGAGAAAATAAGACTGAGTGGGAGGGGAATTTGAAGGGGAGGAATATATTAAATAAGAAAGGGTGGGGAGGTAACAAAATAGAAAGAGGAATAGCAGAAGAAAATAAGGAGGGAGAGAAATTGATATAGATAGATAGATAAAAGCAGAAAGAGGTGGGGTAGAAGGATATGAAATGAAATTTTTAAAAATGGGGTGGAAGTGAGAGACAAAAATAAAGAAGAATGAAAGGTGGGGGAAGTAAGATCGTCGTTGTCAGAGAAATTAAACGAAGTGGAGAAGAAAAGCTTCCCGTGAGAGGAGTTAGAGGAAGATAAACACAGGTTTACAGAGAGAGAAAGATAGCTGGGTAGAAGGCAGAGTGTAAAGGGAGGAAAGAGCGAGAGAAACAGATAGAAGCTTGGAGAGAGAGAGAGAGAGAGAGAGAGAGAGAGAGAGAGAGAGAGAGAGAGAGAGAGTAAAAAAACAAAAAAAGTGTCGTCTGCTCAATGAAAAAAACAAAAGCGGGAAAATGATTGAATGCTGTGGTTGCTTGGTCTAGGAGAAATAGAAGCCAACATCTCTCATAAATCATAAACAACTGACTTTAAAATAGAAGGACTCAGTGTATAATAGACTCCTGGATGTATAAAAAGATAGAATGGTGAAAACTGAGTTGCTTTTGGTTAATATGGAAACAGAGTTCTTCGCAATCAGTTATGGAACACGTGGTGCTTCTGGAAACAGATTTCTTCACCACGGTGATGTGTAAAATACTCGCTTCTGATTGACTAAAATACCCCAAACTTTGTAAATTTTAAAAGCTAATAACTTTTTGATAATGGATTTATTGGAAAAATGAATTTCATTTTCATAATTAGTATACAAAACTTAATCCATATATCAATTTTGAAAACAGTTGGAACGAAATTGTAGACAGTGACAAAAACCGCAAAGATCCCTGGTTGATTACATCAATCCCAGTGTTTCACTGGTACTTAATTTATCGACTTCGAAAGGATGAAAGGCAAAATCGACCTCAGCGGAATTTGAACTCAGAACGTAACGGCAGACGGGGGTTTGACGGGCAACATTTGTTTTCTTAACGAAACACTTTCAAACTTGGGACACCGGTAGAATGTGTCATATAAAACAACTTCTTCTCTTAACCTTCTTAACAAAATTTTGTACATCGCAAGTTATTTCATGTTAAAGTTGTCGTATTTCTGTAATTTCAACCAATCACTGACGTCTATTCAGCTGAATACAATTACTGCTGTTCGGTGTCAAGTGTGTTATTCCCTGTTTAATTATATCATTATTCCCTAGTAAGGGTTTAGGGTTTTAGGGTTAGGGTTTTAGGGTTAGGGTTGGGGTTAGGGTTGGGGGTTAGGGTTAGGGTTATGGTTATGAGTTATAGGGTTAGAGTTAAGGTTATGGCAAAAATAATCATAACCCTAACCGTAATCCTAAAACTAACCCTAACTCTAAAACCCGAACCCTAACCCTAAAACCCTAAAGCTAAAACTAGTACAAACGCACGAACGATGTCATAAATAAGAGTAACACGGGTAGTTGTTGACAAACAACGGGACTAATTTTATTCAAGGGAAAAGATCCCATGACACCGTTACGGCATTAATTGTTTTCACCTCAATAGACGTCAGTGATTGGTTGAAATTACCGAAATACGACAATTTTTTACATAAAATAACTTTGAATACAAATTTTTTTATCTGTTCTATACCACAAAATATACAAATATTCGAAGTTTGAAAGTGTTTCAGTACCAAAAACACTACAAAAAAAATGTTGCCCGTCAAACCCCAAAGATCCCGAAATGCCGCTAAGCATTTCATCCAGCGCGCTAACGATTCTGCCAGCTCGCCGCCTTGATAATAATAATAATAATAATAATAATAATAATAATAATAATAATAATAATAATGAGGTCCTGTTTTACACAAGGGTGATGGGTAAAGGGGACATTACAAAGACAAAGAATAAACAGGAAACGTTTGTATAAGATATCCACCTAATTCCATTTAGTTAAAGGATAATACAAGCCAGGCTTTACTAATGTATGTAAAGAGGGTTTTTACTTTAATCCCTATTTGAGTATATATATATGTCATTAACAGCTACACACCCTCCCCCAAGCGATGCTATAGGAAACACCCAGCACTTTACACATTATAGCAGGTTAGGGTTAGGTAAAGCAAAACGTATATATACGTTTATATGCGTACGCACACGCATATAAAACAAAAACGATCTTTCGTAGACACAACGTACACACAACACACACGTATATATATATATATATATATATATATATATATATATATATATATATATATATATATATATATATATATATATATATATATATCAGCTTTCTTTTCACTCCAGCCGCTGTGAAGGCAAGACGAATTACTAGCGTTCTACCTCAGATTCGCGTTTGGCCGTACGGCTTTTGAATGTTGTTTTCACTGTCCAATTTTTCCTGTCTTGGTTTGTGTTTGCCACCTTGGAATCCTCTGTGTAGTGGGTTGATCCACTACTCAGGAAGAGACTATTCTAGAGTACGTTCTGTCTTATCTTCGAAACGTCAGGTTAGAATAGAGGCAGCTGATGAAGGAATATTCCAAGTGGCTTTCCGTTTTCCTGTGTTCGTTCCGTTGTCTGTAGTTCATTGTTCTAACGTCCTGTACCCTGATATGCATATATATACACATGTAGATGTAAGTATGTACATATGTGTGTATACATAGATATATATTCTTTGTATTATTATATATATATATATGTCTTAAGTATGTATGTATGTATGTATGTATGTATGTATGTATGTATGTATGTAATATTTGTTAAAACTTGTCCCCCGCATACATACACATATATACATACATACATACATACCACGCATTTATATTTATTTATTGTGAAAAGGAGAAAAGAGAGAAGATATTCGAGTGAGTACCCCGAAAGCGGTAGGTAAATGTTTGAGATATTGGTGTTGGGAGCAGTACGTATAAGTAATAATAACGCCAATGTTTGGAACAGCAGCAAATGGAGATACTCTTAGAAATGAAAGAAGTCTGGAAGAAAGACAAAAAGAAAAAAGATAATAACAAAAAGAAAAAGAAACAATTTTGCATCAAAGATAAGAAAGAAAGAAGAAAATCAACCAACAAAATTTGAGTAAAATGTCTATGAAGGTAAAGGAAAGGTGTATACATGATAGGCCGGGAGAGAGAAAGATAGATGGAGAAAGTGGTGGTGGTGGTAGGGAAGAAACAGATAGATAAAGAGCGTGAGATTATATAGACAAAACATTAGACGAGATAGAAAGCGAAGTTATGTGGTCCAAGCTAATAATAATAGACACACGCAACTGTTGGTTCACTTATCTCAAGTTATTTTTCCTCTGAACTCTTTAAAAATAAATGTCTCTCAAACAACGAACGATTCTTTTTACAATGATAAAAAAAATCCTTTATTATATTCTTTTCTTTATGTATGTACTTATAATAATATTAAAAAATTATTTGTTTTTGTTTATTATTATTCATCACTTTGCTTTTGTTGTTTCTTTTTTTTTTCGTTTTTGTTTTTCTATCGTATCATCCGACATTTTGGCAAACCGAACGTGGCGAAAGCAATAGAACATAAGTAAGTACATATACAAGATAAGGAGATGAGACGGACGGTTGGATAGGTTGCTTGTATCAATGCTTGGTATAAAGTTTTTCTTGAAGGTGGCGATCATGAAACCTGTCCAGGATCTTGTTAAATTTCTTTCAACCACTCGAAGTATTTCGAATTTTCACCAGATTATTTTTTTAAAACGTAGTTCAGATATAGTTTCGCATGCAGATAACAAAACTAGCATCATTTTTTTTTTCCTATTTCGTTATCACAATGCAAAACTACACCAGAAATGCATTAAAAAAAATTATCTGGTGAAAATTGAAATAATAAAGGTGGCTGGAAGAAACTTAACACACACACACACACACACACACACACACACACACACACACACACACACATATATATATATATATTTGTTTGTGTGTCTGTGTTTGTCCCCCCACCATCGCTTAACAACCGATGCTTGTGTGTCTACATCCCCGTTAGTTAGCGGTTCGGCAAAAACGAGACCGATAGAATAAGTACTAGGCTTACAAAGAATAAGTCCTGGGGTCGATTTTCTCGACTAAAGGTGGTGCTCCAGCATGGCCGCAATCAAACGACTGAAACAAGTAAAAGAGTAAAAGAGTATGATCCCCTATTTACTCTTTTTGGCGATCTTTCGATACTCGTCCGAAATATCGGCCTTTTCCATAAAAAGTGTCTTCGGCGATCTTTACCAAAGATCGGCCTTTTCCGTAACACCCGCACGATGGCCGCGGTTAAATGACTGAAACAAATAGAAGAATAAATAATATATATTGGACCTGATTCAACAGACTTATCTATAATTCTGTGATTTAAAAGCATTCCAACTGTAACTTTCCCGACTTTTAGTATTTTCAGGATTACAGTACAGAATGTGTCTTTTCTATTTTAAGATCTGGGTTGTGATCCCAAGGGAAATTGTTATTTCTCCCACACTGGATTGTTAAATTTATTGAAATCTCGATTATAAAAAAAAAAGGAAGTCTTATTGGTCAACCCGGTGCTATTATACAGGGTGTCCACAAAGTCTAGGTACATGGGGATTAACACATACTTATATTTAATTGTTTATGTTCTGATTTTATTTACTCCGTGTACCCAGACTTTGTGAACACCCTGTAGAAGACACTTGCTCAAAGTACTGCATGGTGAGATCAAATCCAGTACCACGTGGTTGAGAAGCAAACGTTTTAACTCCACCCCCACCCAGCATTATCCCACCGTTAAACATTTATTTTCAATGTACAAAAACGTATTTTTATGGGATTAAGCTATAGTAAGTAGATCATCGGATTAATCAAAATTAGGAATTGTATCAACTTTGTTCGGTAAAGTGAAATCGTTGTTACAAAACATATTAAAATTAATCTTTTGAAATTGACGGTTATTTTACCTTTCGTCTTCCGGTTTTTATGACCTTACTTTGATAGACATACGAAGAAAAGAAAATATAACCCATATGTGAGGAAGAATACTGGGTCCAAGCTTATTTTGAGTCATCAGTTCAAAACTCCTGCTTCTGGCATTGCTTTGTCACAATCGTTTGTTCGGACACGATTGAAGATGACTACATTTGTAGTGATAGTGGCACGAAGATTAACTATTCACAGCGATATTGTAGTTGTTGTTGTTGTCTAGACCCAGCTCAGCAAGCCTTTGATCAAAAGGAAAAGCAGAGGCATAGATTATGTGTGAGTGTGTGTGTGTGCGTGTATGTATGGCTGTGTGGTTGAGAAGTTCACTTTTCAAACCACATGGTTTCAGTGCCAGTCCCACTGCGTGGAACCTTGGGCAAGTGTCTTCTACTTTAGCTCCGTGCCGACCAAAGCCTTGTGAGTAAATTTGGTAGATGAGAACTGAAGTAGCCCGTCGTATGTGTGTGTGTGTGTGTCTTTGTGTTTGTCTACCCCATCGATTAACAACCGATGTTGGTTAGCTTACGTCCTTGTAATTTAGCAGTTCAGCAGAAGAAACCCATATACCAATTTACCAAAATAAGTACCAGACTTTAAATAAGATAAGTATTGGGGTAGATTATGTTCGACTAAAACCCTTCAATGTGGTGCCTCAGCATTGCCACTGTCCAATGATTGAAATAAGTATATATATAAAAGCTGCATAGAAGCTCCTACTTCGCTTGATTTTTGTCAGCAGTTCAATTTTCATTTTTACACCGGTTAAATTTTTACACCTTGACCATTGTTATCATATTACATAATATATTTCTTTCCTTGCGAAGTCTTTATCTCAATGTTACCGGCCTTATTAAAATACATTTTATCATTCTGACCATTTGATTATACATAATGGTCATTTTTTTCCCTACCCGCCTATCCTTAATCTTTTCACGAAACTATTCTATTCGTCGAGTAGTGTCATTGAAACGTTGGTAATAAACCACTCGGTGACGTCTCTGACCGAGTAAAGAGTACCCAAGATATATAATAAGATACTTAACTCGACCTTTGGGGAGAGATCACAGTAAATGAGTAAGTGTCTCTCAGAGCTCGAAAGGAGGCAGCTGTTCATGGCCAACGATATATGTTATATTTCAGCAGCCAGAAAATAAAGAATCCGATTCATTTATTATACAACAGTCTCTCATTAGCGATAGGATTCAAGCTTCAATGACACACACTATCGTCCTGTATGTACACACACATACACACGTAAATTCGCTTGCTCATCCACCAATACGTTTTGCATACACCAACTTGTACACGTACGTATATGTATGCGTTTATGCTAACAGATATGTATGTGTATTCATTGTTCATTGTATATGTATTGTGTTCCTCACAATAACATGTTTATACGCAGACTCTTTACTCTCTTTTTACTCTTTTACTTGTTTCAGTCATTTGACTGCGGCCTTGCTGGAGCACCGCCTTTAGTCAAGCAAATCGACCCCAGTATTTATTCTTTGTAAGCCTAGTACTTATTCTACCGTATCTCTTTTGCCGAACCGCTAAGTTACGGAGACGTAAACACACCAGTATCGGTTGTCAAGCGTTGTTCGGAGGACAAACACACACACACACACACACACACACACACACACACACATATATATATATATATATATATATATATATATATATATATATATATATACATATACATATATACGACGGGCTTCTTTCAGTTTCTGTCTACCAAATCCACTTACAAGGCTTTGGTCGGCCCGAAGCTATAGTAGAAGACACTTACCTAAGGTGCCACTCAGTGGGACTGAACCCGGAACCATGTGGCTGGTAAGCGAGCTCTTGAGTTATTTAAAACAGGCACACACAAATAGTTTCGGATGCCGGGGTGGGAACCCACGCTAACATCTCTTCAGTTATCCGGCCATTGAAAAGACATAGGAATTTTCAATGGCAGGATAACTGAAGAGATGTTGGCGTGGTTTCCCACCCCGGCATCCGAAACTCGGAGTTTTATCGTGGCTACCGAATAAGTCTCACATAGTTTTACAGATATATATATATATGTATATATGTGTGTGTGTGTCCAACCCACCGCTTGAAACCAGTGTTGGTTTGTTTACGACACTGTAAATTAGTTGTTCGGCAAGAGACCAATAGAAAAAGTACCAGGCTTTAAAAACAAACAAACAAAAGTCGTAAGCTCGACTAAAACCCTTCCAGGCGGTGCCCCATCATCTGGTGACTGAAACAAGTAAAAAAAAAATAATAAAAGATAAATAAACACTTGAAAAACCGCGGAAAGAAAGCATTGTTTAAACGGAAGCACCAAGTTGATCAAATTACCCTAGAAAAAAAGGGACAGAATGAGAGGGGAATGGTAGAAAAACAATAGGACGAAGAATTTGTAGCTTGGATCTGATACCGTTTCCATCGTTTTGTTCTCGTTTACAGCTTTACTTTTCTCATTCCTTCATGTCTGCGAGTCCTTTATTTTTCTCTCTGCGAGTCTTCATCTTTTCTTTTCCCTCCCCCACTTTCTCATCTTTCATCTTCATCAGTCTAGTAGTATATCTTACCCGTCTCCTTATCTATTTTCTCTTTAATCATTTTCTCTTCATGGGTAACGGTTGTATGGTTAAGAAACTCGCTTTGTAGCCACGTGGTTTCGGGTTCAATTCCACTTGGTATCACCTTGCACAGGTGTCTTGTACTATAGCCCTAGGCTGACTAATGTCTTTTGAGTGAATTTGGTCGCTTATCATATCTGTCGATCGATCGAGCTGTCTGTCTGTCTGTCTGTCTCTACCTATCTATGTGTGTGGGTATTTACTTGTGGTTCGACAAAAGACGCCAGTAGAATAATTACCAGGCTTCAACAAAAAAAAGCATAAATACTGAAGTCGATTTGTTCAAGTCGGTGCCCCAGAATGGCCGCAGTTCAATGACTAAAATAAATAAAAGATTACCTCTTTAGTTTTAGTCTCTCTTTCTCTCTCTCTCTCTCTCTCTCATCGTCTTTTTTCTATCCCTCATCGTTTCTTTGTCTTTTACCTCCGTTTCTTACTTTTTTTTGCTATCTTTATTTCACCCCTACCCTCTTTCAGAATTTAAGAAATAACAAACAAAACATACAAAACTATCAAAACTAATACATAAATAACTAAACAAATAAGTAAATAAAATATCAAGTAAAACAAAATTATAATAAAAGATAACGAACACAAACAAAAGAAAACAAATTCTTGTATCTCACCCGTCCACTTCACGTTGCCACCCAAGCTACTGAATTCGAAGTGAGAAAGGGAATCCAGTGTAAAGTGTAGTATAAATCTTCAGTTTATTACGTTGATGAAGTGATGATAAAGAAGAGGCGATGTCGGCTGGCTCTGTCAAATATAAACGGCGGTGTTTTTTTTTTTCTAAAGCGTCCATTAAACTTGTGTCCAGACAACGAACATTTGTCCCTGCTCCTGTAGTAGTAGGATGTATATATCCCTTTATCTCATTGATATAAATTTGCGTACGTATGTGTGTGTGTGTGCGTGCGTGCGGGCGCGCGTGTACTACTACTACTACTACTACTACTACTACTACTACTACTACTACTACTACTACTACTACTACTACTACTACTAGTAACTGCCTTAAGTATCTTAGCCTACCTATGTTTCTTTATATTTTTTAGATTTATTTAGTTTAAGCACATTCACTCCCACTCAGATATGCACGATCACTTGCACCACACACACACACACACACACACACACACACACACACACCCTCTTTTACTTGTTTTAGTCCCTGGATTGGGGCACGATATTGAATTGTTTAGTCGATTAGATCAACCCAGGTGCTTACTCTTTGAAAGTGTGCCTCTTTCCCCCCCCCTTTTTTTTTCACACACACACTCGCGCACGTACTGTGCAGGATCGCTCCACCTCTTAAAGATAGTGACCAAATTTCCTTCAAACGACATAGTAAAAAAAAAAATTAAAAAAAGTAAAGAAGGAAAGTAGACGATTTTTGCTTTATGGCTTGAATGCTCTTGAGATCATGATCTCTGCTGAATCAGGACTGATCTGGGACTGAACAACAATATACATTGATTTGAATACATGGAATACATATTCGCGAATTCGTAAGATCCCATATTTCTTACAAATATTTATTCTCATCAACAATTGCGCAAGTATGCTTTCGGCGAGCTTTCGATACTAGTCAGAAATTTCGGCATTTTCTGTAAAAAGTGTCTTCGGCGATCTTTACCAAAAATCGGCCTTTTCCGTAATGCCCGCACGATCTTCACTAGGGTGTTAGAGTTAGGGTTTTAGTGTCAAGGTTAGGGTTTTAGGGTTAGGGTTAGTGTTTAGGGTTTGAAGGGGTTTGGGTTTTAGGGTTTGTGTTAGGGAATTCCGTCCGTAACCGTAACCGTAACCCTAAAACCCTAACCTTGACACTAAAACCCTAACCCTGACACTAAAACCCTAACCCTAACACCCTAGTGAAGATCGTGCGCGTGTTACGGAAAAGCCAATCTTTGGTAAAGATCGCTGAAGACACTTTTTACGGAAAAGGCCGATATTTCGGACTAGTATCGAAAGATCGCCTTCAAAACAATAATACACATATACCCTGTCTTTCTCTCTTCCCTATTGTTATTTACATACTTCTCACTGTATCTTTACCATTTATAAAACATTTTTTCTCTTATTTCACTTTGCTTAAATTCCTCTTTCTTTTCACTCCCTTATGTTTTTTTCTTTTTATTTCTTCTAATCCTAATTTCTCTCTACATTCTCCACTCCTACTGTGCTCTCTACGCATTCTGATTGAATCTGTTAACATGTACCTCCTTGCGACAATGTAAACTTCCATTTTATCAAGATATCCTTGGCCTGAAGAGTAGCCTGCGGTATACACCTCGCTTGGATATTTATCTCTTCCGAGGTTCCACTCACTATTAACCATATGTAGCTCGGTTCTTATCTACTACATCCCTTAACTCTTGTATTCTTATTCTCATCCCCGGAAACCCTCGTTGCCTACCGTGAAATATAAAAAGAACTTTTTTCAATTTATCGTACCCCGATAAGCAAAAAATCCACAACCTTCCGTCTCAATAAACCACTGTTGTCCTTGAAAGTTTTTTTTGTCTTTTGTTTTATCTACTACGGATTACTTGAAGCTAATTTTCTTCCTACAACTCGATCCTTCGATCTTATATATATATATATATATATATATATATATATATATATATATATATATATATATATGTGTGTGTATATATATATATATATATATATATATATATATATATATATATATATATACATAACTGTCTGAATTTCATAGTGTTGATTATCCATCACGGCTCGTCTTACTAATCAGTTTCGCGTGAAATTATATAATGGAGTGTTAGGCAACAAACCAGTTATATAACATACGCTCGTCAGAGATGATCGCCTAACACTCCATATATGCGCGCGCATATATGTGTGTGTGTGGTTGTCTTATTAGATCCAAGATCAAACCTGTTAGTGATTCTTACCCTACCTCTCTCTCTCTCTCTCACACACATGTATGTATGTATGTATATATATATATATATATATATATATATATATATATATATATATATATATATATATATATGAGAGAGAGAGAAAGGAGTATGTATATATTGTATGTATGTATGTGTAAACTTCTATTCTCAACGCCCACATTCGAGTAATGGTAGTCTTATCCGTTCTCCAAACACACACCTACATAGTATGTACATAGGCATTGGGGCCCTTTTAAGGTATATATATCCCATTCCTTTGAAATCTTGTTTGCCAAAACATTAACTCTGCGCTACAAAGATAGAAATATCTTTTTGTTTTCTGTCATGCATTACACATATACTGAAAGCTATTTTCTTTCGGTCATATAATATAATAACAACGAATACGTCTCCACCAACTACAAATTGTTCACACTACGCTATCTTTAATTTCCTCTCGCACCACCTCTCACTTACTCTCTTTCTCATCTTCTTCACTATGATTTTCTTTGCTGGAATATTTTTTCTGTGCCTTATTTCTGTCTTGTATTTTTTTTTTCTTGGTAGATTGATTCATTCTCATATACGAGAGAGTGCTGAAAAGTCCCTGACTTTAAGGGTGTCGCGAAAGGCTTGGTTGGAGGCCAAACCTTCCGAGTCATTTTACGGGTATTAGAAAAACTGAAGGACCACTACAATATGTGTGTGATTCTGAGAAAGGAATATGTTGAATAAAATCATAATTAACTGATCCTCCTGTATTTTCTTTTATCCAAAGCCAGGAACTTTTCAGCACCCTCTCGTGCACGCTGGAGAAGGTGTTGGTTGTCGTGATGAGGAGGCCTGTGAGTTTACAGAATCATTAGTGTCGGACAGAATATCACGCAGTATTTAGTTATTACTCTTTAGGTTCTGAGTTCTAATCATGCCGAGGTCAACTTTGACTTCATCCTTGTGGTTGGGAAGATAACATATTAGACAAGTGCTTGTTCTAATTTAATCGACTAAACCCTTCGTCTAAATTAAACCTTATACCTATCTGAGTGAATTAATAGAATCGTAAGTGCATTGGACAAAAATGCCTGGCGTTATTTGTTTCGGCTTTTACGTTTTATGTTCAAATCCTGTTGAATTCAACTTTGTCTTTCATTTTTCCTGGTTCCTAAATATCCTTTCTACGACAGATACAAGGCCTGAAATTTGGCGGGATTTCATCGACCCCCTATAATATGACTGATACTTATTTTATCGATCCCGATAGACTGAAAGACAACGTCTACCTCCTGGTTTTTAAATATAAGGCAATCCAAATGCTGGAGTTGGCATGGTCGGATGTTCCATTCGCCTAAGTTTTTTTTTTTAACTATTTACGCCTCGTCTATTGACTACTTTATTTTCCTTTCTTAATACATGTATCCTGTGTTTCGGCGTTAGTGAAGTTGCATTCTTTGAAGAAGTGTCGAGGTTTGATTCGATTACTTTGTGACCTTGTTAAATTATCTTCACTGTGAAAATTGTGCCACAATCCATAATTTGGAAATCCATTATCTAACTCGTCGGGTCATTGCTACTTAACTTACTCCTTTGACAGGGCAGTCTCACGCAAATTAATTTATTTCCTTCATCAGCTGTTTGTATATGTCTATATGTGTATGTGTCTATATGTGTATGTGCAAGCGTGTTGTGTGGTTTTCTTGTCCTCAAACGGGGAACATACAAACTGCCATAATTGTTAAAGAAAAAAAAGGTATTTTATTACCAAATATGGTAAGCAATACTTTCTAAATGGTTTTGACATATGAGAAAAATTTTACGATTTCACGTCCATCCCCCACCCTATCAAATATATTTTCTCTTTAACCTCGTTTTCTTTCCTTTTCATTTTTCTTTTCTAATCTCATTCTTTCCTTTTCTTTTCACTTATTTGATATATTTATATCAAGTTGTATGTATGTATGTATGTATGTATTAATAATAATGAAATTTGTGTGTGTGTGTGTGTGTGTGTGTGTGTGTGCGTGCGCGCAAATACCAGAAATTCAAGACCTGAATCTCCAGATACTCTCTGAAATAAGTGTGTCCAAAAGAGTTTTACATCTGTCTTCATTTAACCCACTTTTACACACCTTCCTACCCACCCAAGCGCATGCATGCACGCACACACACACACACACACACACACACACACACACACACACACACATCGAGATACATGTGTGCGGTACATTAAATGCTAAATTCAGACATATTATGATATTCAGTGGAACATTTTTTTTTTCCATGGAATTAAAAAGGAAAGATTCAAAAACAGAGAGAAGCAACATTTTTATGTTAAAGTCTATTATATTGTATCAGGCTTGCCTATCCTTCCCCAGACAGTCACTCACTCTCTCGCGCGCGTCTGTGAGAGCACATCCATTATATATATATATATATATATATATATATATATATATATATATATATATATATATATATATATATATATATATATATATTTATATATATATATATATTTATGTTCTGGTCTTGTGGGAGATCGGGCGATATAATATTTTTATGTCTCGTAATAAGAATGGGCGATTCAAATTGTATTTATCTTTTGCGTAAATCTCAATTATTCTCCGAACGATGTAAAGAGACGAAGCTTAACGGTGTCGACAATTTGTTTGATTCGCAGATCCTCTTATTGTCGTTTTGTCTCTTAAAATTTCCAGTTTTTCTTTCGGAGGTGGTGTGGTGATGGTAATGATGAGGGTGGAGGTGTTATAGTTATAACACCTTGTCTGAGACGTTACTAAAGCTTTTTTTAGGTATTTATTTTTTTCGTTTATTTCTGCCATTCGTAAGAGTTCTTATCTATAGTCAAGACGAAAACCAGTTCGCTTTATTTTATAAATTTTTTTTTTGAAGTTCAGATTTCCCCTGGATCATCTGTTCTCTTCAGGTGATATCTCTGTCTGTCTGTTTGTATACAGTCACCTGTTGCTTTTCCTTTTTTCCACCACTTTTCTCATTTTCTGAGGAATGATTATTGGCCGAAACGTCAAGACTTTCCCTTTTCAAGCATTAAATTAATACATTTTCTAAAACTCATCCCTCATGCTTTGTCTTCTTTTTGTGTTTATTGCTTAGCCCCCACCCCATATATATATATATATATATATATATCGTTTGTGTGGATGTGTGTGTGTGTGTGTGTGTGTGTACACATGCACACGCACTGATAATGCCTAGTGAAGTAGAATATTTACATTTACCTTTCTGTTAGCAGTTTCTAGGCTTCTTAGTCTTTTATCATAGAAAAAACACTTATCACCTGTCCATGTGATGATTTGTCGTGGCACTCCGTCAGTTACGAGGATGGGGGTTCTAGTTGATCCGATCAATGGAACAGCCTTCTCGAGAAATTAACGTGCAAGTGGCTAAGCACTCCACAGACACGTGTACCCTTAACATAGTTCTCAGAGAGATTCAGCATGATACAGAGTGTGACAAGCCTAGCCCTTTGAAATACAGGTACAACAGAAACAGGAAGAAAGAGGGAGAGTTTGTCCCCCACTACTGATTGACAACTGGTGTTGATATGTTTACGTCCCTGTTTCTAGCAGTTCAGCAAAGAGAGACCGATAGAATGAGTAACAGGCTTTAAAAAAAAAAGATAAGCTCTGGGATTGATTTGCTCAACTAAAACCCTTCAGGGTGATGCTCCAGCATGGCCACAGTCAAATGACTGAAAGAATAAAAGAATATCTGTACTTTAACACAATCAAACTTGACCAGATTATGCCATCCAAACTATGACTGGTGCTTTGTTTCTAATAGAAATTGTAGGATGTAGCCAACCTTATCTGAATGCAAAGCCCCATATATGCCTTCTGTTTAATGTTAATGCAAGGAGACATGTATGCAAAAGTAATTTCATGGTTGATATACTTTGTATATTGAGAAGGGTAAATGTGTATTAGAGTGGAACAGTGAATACATGAAACATCAACACTGGAACCGTATTATCTTGCTGCTGTCATTATGTTTATTCTATCAAGTCACCTATGTGTGTGTGTTTGTGTGTGTTTATGTATGTTGTGAGTGCTGTTTAGTCTCAGGTAAAACTTTGAACAAATCTATGATCAAAAGCTTTCCGCTCAGGATCATCCTGTCTTTACATTACTGTAAATAAAAAGGTAGTGTTTGATTTGAGGAAGATTTGGCAATTGCTCCTGGCAAGTTGAGTGACCAGTCAGTGTCCTCATTGGCTTGAGTGCATGTGTGTATGTGAATATGCATGTAGATGACTGCACACTCTGAGAATGTTTCCCCTAAGGTTTTATTGTTGTTCCCTTTTTCCCAACACTAGCAATTTTTCTAGTGTATCAATAATAATAATAATGATAACAATGGTTTCAAATTTTGCTACAAGGGCAGCCGTTTTGCGGGAAGTGATTAGTTGATTACATCAACCCCAGTGTTTCACTGGTACCTAATTTATCGACCTCAAGAGGATGAGAAGCAAAGTTGACCTTGGTGGAATTTGAACTCAGAAATTAGCGACAGGCGAAATATGACTAAGCATTTTATCTGGCGTGCTAACGATTCTGCCAGCTCACTGCCTTGTAATAATAATAATAATAATAATAATAATAATAATAATAATAATAATAATAATAATAATAACAATAATAATAATGATAATAATAATCATCTTTTCTACTATAAGCACAAGGCTTGAAATTGGTGGAGGGGGATAGTTGATTACATCAACCCCTCCCCCCAATACTCAACTGGCACTTAATTTATTGACCCTAAAAGGATGAAAGGCAAAGTTGACCTTGGCAGAACTCAGAACATTAAGATAGGGAAATAATAATAATGATAACAAGAGCACATGTATATGTCTATGTATCTGTGTGTGCATATATATATATATATATATATATATATATATATATATATATATATAAATCAGATTGGAGACTGGTGTCGCCTCCTGGTCCATCATCATCGTTTAACGTCTGCTTTCCATGCTAGCATGGGTTGGATGATTTGACAGAGGACTGGTGAACCAGATGGCTACACCAGGCTCCAATCTGATTTGGCAGAGTTTCTACAGCTGGATGCCCTTCCTAACGCCAACCGCTCAGAGAGTGTAGTGGGTGCTTTTACGTGTCACCCACACAAAGGCTAGTCAGGCGGTACTGGCAACGGCCACGCTCAAAATGGTGTATTTTATGTGCCACCCACACAAGAGCCAGTCCAGGGGCACTGGCAACGATCTCACTCGAAAATATGATATATATATAAATATATATATATATATATATATATATAATAGAGTTATTAATATTTCTAAGTCTCTCTAAAGGAGACTACGACAGCGGTACTGGAAATTAATAGTTATCGCCAAGCCAACATGGCAGTCCCAAAATTAGGACGAAAGCTGCCGTGAATTAGCTCCAAGAAGCCATCGCCTCTAGCTAGCTATGTGACACACGAAACCTGTGTCCTTTATAACCTTCGAACAGGGGAGGTCAGCAGTGTCCCCCTGCTGGTTTGGCATCTGCAGACTAGTTTCAGGGTGTTGCCCCTTGTCAATGCAGAGCAGCCAAGCCCTAGCCAGGCGGCGCTGCTGACTATCTGTTCGAAAGTTATTTATCTAATTTCAGTGGAATCTATCCACTGGTTTTCAGAAATAGAGTTATTAATATTTCTAAGTCTCTCTAAAGGAGACTACGACAGCGGTACTGGAAATTAATAGTTATCGCCAAGCCAACATGGCAGTCCCAAAATTAGGACGAAAGCTGCCGTGAATTATATATATATATATATGTGAATACACATGTCTATGTCTATGTATCTGTGTGTGTGTGTGTGTGTGTATATATATATATATATATATATATATATATATATATATATATATATATATATATGTTGCATATGTGTGTTTTTTGACTTGTGTTTGTATTATAGAGAGTGAAGATATAAAATTCTTGGCATCTATGTGTGTGTGTGTGTATATACATATATCTATAAATGCATACATACATGGCTATTATGTGTATTTCTGAAAAATCATTAATCTAAAGCACAGCTGTGATGATAGTTTATCTTGTTAATTTAACCTGCAACCACCATCCATATCTCTGTTGCCTTGTATTTTGATTTGGTACCAATACTTAATTTCCACATCCTTCATTCCCCCTGCCTCCGCACCACAAATTTATACATATACAAGTTAGCGTTTTAGCAGTGACATGGACTTTTATATGTAATAATAATTTTTTTTATTGCAGGAGGAGTAAGGGATAAATGGTGAAATACACAGAGAGGAGGGGCTAAGTGTGTGAGGAAAGTTTAAGAACCATAAATATAAAAACTTCCTCATTGGCTAGAAACATCTATAACTGTTATTGTTGTTTAGCCTCAGATCAACCCGGATAGTGCAGACATACACTGAAAGCCTTCCAGTTGTGATCGTCTGTCTTTTTAATCATATCAAACTGAATGTTTCATCCTCTTATCTCATATGCAGACACAGTATATCTAGGAATGCATTAGCCAACATGTCCTCTTTTTGAATATCGATAGTGTGTGATCTGAGAGAGATTTGATTGCAGTTTCTAACAGATCGAGTGACCGCATAGACCAGTGATGGACAACCTGTAGCCTGCAAGACTTTCTTAATAACATGCGTCATGTGACCCATTTGATGATGTCTTTTGATTATGTGACCCATTTGATGATGAACCATGTCTCATGCATGCCACTTCTTGTAATAGGCTGTTTGTGTCTGGCTACCTTGATGGCCTGTATAAATATATATGTTGTTGTGTTGCTCTTGGTTAGCTATAATTGATTAGATCTTTAACAAAAGACGATCCAGTTGTGGTCATCTGGTTTTTTTTTTTTTTTACTTGTTCAAAATGAGGGGGCCTGTATCGTTGATATTGCAGTATTTTTTTAATGCTATATATTTGTTTCTTTATTTGTGCATTTCTATAAAGCTCATCTTGACACCATCATACAAGTTGTTAGGATGTAACGTTTTTTTCAGTGAAGCAGCAGTCTCAGAAAAATTGAAGCTTATTAGCATCTTTCTCAAAGAATTTATTTAAAATATAGGGAAATTGGGAATGTATGTGGGGGTGGGGTGGAGAGGGGGAAGGGTGTACATATTTGTTCCAAGTTGTAGGGTACTGTTTTGCACCTAGATATCACACTTTTCATAGGGGCATATCTTCGTGGCTAAGTCACAGGCTATGTAACTTTTTCTAACACTTTCTCTTAACCTGTTAAGAGAATGCTGGATACTGTTGATACATAAGTGTATGTGTGTGTGTGTGTGTGTGTGCATGTTTCTGTGTGTGTATGTGTGTGTATGTATACACACTGCAAATATGTAACAGTTTATAAGAAGTGTATGTACACATTTATATACATCATGTGTGTCTGTATATATGATCTGCTCCACTCACACACACACACACTCACACATACTTACACACACACACACACTCACACTCACACACATACATACATGCACACACACATAATTGTGTGTGTTGTGAGATTTGTTTATATGACTGATTGTCACATAAACTATTCTTTTAGTAATTGAAAATTCACAGCATATCATACAAGAATAGCTTTAAAGTAAGCAGAGCAGAAAGTTAGGTCTATGGTAGAGCTGAGATGATATGTAGCAGGGACTTGGATTTTTTTTTTCTTTTTTTAAAAAAAGGGGGCTGGAAATTTGGTCTGTCTTTCTTCTCCACCCTACTGTCATTAGTTTATTCTTCAAAGAACCCTCCTTTAACAACTGCTCAGTCAACACAAATTATCTTCCAGGTGGATTTGTTTAGATTTGATCCTCCCCTTACAACCAGCTCTTGGCCTCTCCACTATTGTGACCAATGAATGACTTTGCTATAGAATGGAAGGGATAAATTATACAAGACAAGACCATACTCTTGCCTCTACTGTAGCCCCCATCTGCTATCAGGCTTTGGGCTGATTTGAGAGTTGGTGGTGAATGAGGTATGGGTGTTTTAAAATTTCATCTCATTTAAGTTGCTAATGTTGTTGACAAAAGCATGAACATCACACGATTTCATATTCCATCTTCTGTGTATTAAATTATAATCATTATTCCACAATAATTAAACTCCAGTATAATTTGGCATGGTCTCTATGGCTGGATGCTCTCCCTAACATCAACAACTCTGAGAGTGTAATGGGTGCTTTTACGTGCCATCAGCATGGGTGCTATTTGTATGATGCCAGTATCTGCCATGACTATGATTTTACTTCGCTTGATGGTTTTCTTCTCATAATGCCAAAGGTCTCAGTCATTCGCCATTGCCCCTGTGAAGCCCAACACTCGTAAGGTGCGTTTCATGTGCCACCAGCATTGACCACCTTACCTCTGTGAGGCCCATTGCTCAAAAGGTGCTTTTTATGTGCCACCAGCATGGGTGCCAGTTATGTGACACCAGCATTGGCCATGACTATAATTTCACTTGGCTTGATGCCTCTGCTCAAGCACAGCATATTGCCAAAGGCCTTGGTCACTAGTCTTTTCCTCCATGAGGCCCAAAGTTCAAAGATCATGCTTCACTACCTCGTCTCATGCTTCACCACCTCATATTTATATATATATATGTACACACAAACTCACAGATGTGTGCACATACACTTGTATGAAAGGCTACTGCCTAGTTTTCTTTGTTGTGTTTCACTCAAAAAGTATTAATCAATTGTTGAAAACACTTCCCCAAAGTGCTGCACAGTAGGATCAAACCTGGATCTATGTAATTTCAAAATGTAGCTCTTAAGGCTCCTTTCTTTTAAGTGCCAGTTTTGAAAGCCGTTCTATTACTGAGTTCACACAAATGATTGCTAAATATTAGTGTTGGGAAGTAAGTGGTCATAAGTTCCATCTTAACTACAGTCATTATTAAGTTGGGTTATATGGTAATGCACACTTCCTTATTTTGCTAACGAGGGTGCCTCTACATAGATGTTTGTCCTTCTAGAAATAGCAGCTATATCTCTTTTATATCACATCCTCACATCTTCGAGAAAAAGTTACACAATGGATAATGTAGTCCTGAATGCAGTCTGCCTAGAGAAAAAGGCATGATAGTCATGACTGGAATGTCTTTAATCATAGAGCTGAGCAAGGGCTAAATAATAGCAAAAATGACCTTCTTTTACCTTAATGTCTGATGAGTTCCTCCACTCCTACTTCACATCAGCAGATATGAAGTGCATCCAGCTATAAAAACAATTTCTCAACCAAGAAATTGCCTCTGGTCGTAGATGAGTGAGTAGGTGTGTGCAATTGAAACAAAGCATTGGCAATGTTTTTGTTTTTTGTTATGTGATTGAGATTTACTGTAAAAGCAATAAGGCGTTTCATTCACCAGAAGGCTTAACTTTGTCTACTTGTCTGTCAGTCTCTCCCATGCTTGTCTCTATTTTATCTCTCCTACATTTGTCTCTGTCTATTATTCTATATTTGTCTCTTAGTCTGTTTAACCATCTCTTCTCTCTATATATTAGGCATAGGCATGGCTGTGTGGCAAGAAGCTTGCTTCCCAACCACATAGCTCTAAGATCAGTTTCACAGTACGGCACCTTAGGCAAGTGTCTTCTGCTATAGACTCTTCTAAAAGATAAATGAAATGTATCCGGTTAGTGTTCATGTATGTAGGTGTATCTAGCCATCATGTCTGTCTGTCTGTCTATCAGTCAATCAATTTCCTGTCTGTCTGTTTATGAATCTTTATTACTATTTTCTAGCTGTTCCTTGTCTGTGCTCATCTAACTGTTTTCTGTCACCAGCTGGTAGCTCTTCTCTCTATCTATCCATCGCTCTCCTTTCTTTATCTATGTTTGTCTGTCTTTGTTTCTGTCTCCTCTCTATTTTTCTAATTATTGCTCTTCTCTCTATATATTTACCCTTTCTCTCTTGCTCTTCATTACTCTTCTCTCTGTTTCTATTTCATTTGCTTTTAACCTTCTCAGGCTGTAGTCTTCATCTCTATCCAGCAATGATTTTGTCTGTCAGATTTTATCATTTATTGATAACTTTTCTTTTTCATTTTCCAGATTACCACTTGGATTTTACAATGTTACTTTATTTACACCGGAACATTACATAAAATCAACAAGTAAGTATATTTTGATTGTAGCTAAATATATCTATGAATGATTGGCCCAGAATGCTTGTGACAAGGTTTCAATACTGGGCAATGGCTCTGCAGCAGAATATCACTGCCTTTGTACCACCACAAAAGCAAAACAAATTTACAAATGTGAGAAAGATAAACAGATGAATTTTTTTTTCTTTTTGAGATGTGAACTTTAAAATAATTGAGTTTGTGTGTATATATGTGTGTGTGTGAGTGTTCTGATGTTATTGCACTGATGTTTATCTACTATTTTTGCAGTAGAGTTGTGTCATCTGAGAGAGAGAGAGAGAGAGAGAGAGAACATGCATGCATGCACACACCCATGTGTACTTTCTAACTTGGTATTAAGTTTATAATAATTTATCATAAGGTTATATTGCACTTCATTTAAGTACTGAACTGATGGTGTGTGCATGTGTATGCCTACATACTCTCACACACACACACCTACACACAAAACAAATGGGTCTTTGTTTTCAATGGTGAGTATTTAGTTGTTTAAACTGGACCATTAAATTGAGCAACAAAGGTGGATCTTCAGATTTGTTGTACCATCCATCTGCATCCATATTCACAGATCAGACAGAATTCGGCTTCCTGGCACTTGTAAAGACATTTGAGCGAGATCGTTGCCAGTGCCCCTGGACTGGCTCTTGTGCCGGTGGCACGTAAAATACACCATTTTGAGCGTGGCCGTTGCTAGTACCTCCTGACTGGCCTTCGTGCCGGTGGCACGTAAAAGCACCCACTACACTCTCGGAGTGGTTGGCGTTAGGAAGGGCATCCAGCTGTAGAAACTCTGCCAAATCAGATTGGAGCCTGGTGCAGCCATCTGATTCACCAGTCCTCAGTCAAATCGACCAACCCATGCTAGCATGGAAAGTGGACGTTAAACGATGATGATGATCATGATATATAATATGTGTGTGTGTGTGTGTGTGTGTGTGTGCACATGCATACACATATGCTCATGTATTCTCACACACATGCATGTATATGTGTATATGCATACACAAATGCACAACATTAGACCTTAATGACTACAAAGCAGTAGTCTAAGCAAGACAGGTGTAAATGTTGTTTTTTAGTTTTGGTTCTTGGCTGGCTGGCTGGCTGGTTGGTTTGTTTATGAAAGCCAATTTATCTTATAAATAAACCAACCATGGTTGAAAGAAAGCAATGTTCTCTCAATAAATAGCTTCTTGTTACTTATTTCATTCTAATCTTGCTTTATCATTCTCTTTCTCACTATCTTTAGATACCTGACTCTTTCACCTCCTCCCCACCATATCTTCTTTTCCTGTCTATTGCTTGCTCCTCCCGCTCTCTCTCTCTCTCCCCTAGCTCTCTCTTTCTTTGTCTCCTTCCTCAAGCTCTCCTTTCTTTCTTTTCTCTTTTGTCCTCCTAAACTTTCTCACTCTTCCTGTCTCACCCCCTTTTTTCCCCCCTCTCATTCTGCCTTTACACACAAAGGTATCATACATACTATTGAGTCTTAGGGAAATATTTCATAGGCATGCTCACCTGTGTGTATATGTGTGTGCATACATGCATATACTCACACGTGTGCACAGCAACATAGTCCACACATCTGCACGCAACACACACATGTATACATACAAACATATGCACACACACACACACACACACACACACACACACGTATGCATACACATGTACACACTCATATGTATACATACACACACACTAAAGTGTATATATGAGGGCCTTTGTGTATGAATGATTATACATTTTTTATTGTGTATGCTTATGTGTGTGTGTGTATATGTATATACATATATATATATATATATATATATATATATATATATATATAATGTAGTTTGTGTGTGTATACCTACGTATAAGTGTATACCCACTAATGGGTGTATTTCTCCTAAGGTATAAAGTGTTATAAATTATTCTGAAATCCTGAAGTCACACAGAGCAAGCTGCCAGTGGCCTGTTGTCTTGCTAAATAACTTGCATGTTTAACATTTCTGATGTAACTTCTATACAGTGCCTGGTTAGAAAACAATTTAGGAAAGAAAGGAGAAAAAAAAAACAAAACAGAAAAGCTTCTCCTATTCAAGTTTTAGATAAGCCACACTGTTATGGTGTGTTGTTGAATGTTATGTTGATGAAATATTTGAAATTTATCTCTGGTTGTTTGATTTGGTTTAACAAAAACTAAGTTACTTATCTTTGGTGATTTGATGTATTCTTTCATAAGGTACACTACTCTATTATAGCCAGGTTAAGGCATGGTTGTGTGGTTAAGAAGTTTGCTTCATAACCATGTGGTTTTAAGTTCAGTCCCACTGTATGGCACCTTGAAGAAGTTTCTTCTTTTATAGCTAGTGACTGACTTATGTCTTGTGAATGAATTTAGTAGACAGAAAATGTGTAGAAGCCCATTGAGTTGTATGTACACATATACAAACTCCAGGCTGTCTGTATATATATACACCTCTCCAGCTTGGTGTTGGTTTTAGTCCCTGTAGCTTACTGGTTTACTAAAAAAAAATGACCTGTAGAATATGTACCAGGCTATAGAAGAAAAGTACTTGAACTGATTTGTTTGACTAAGCTCTTTAAGGCAATACTCATGCATGGTTGGGTCACAGTCCTGTGACTGAAACAAGCAAAAGATTAAAAAAGTAAAAGAATAAAGAATCTTGTAGTTCAGTTTTCTCTCTAGTCAAGGACAATATTCAATTAAGAACCCTCAGTGTTCTTTCAGCTGGTGAGTCTCACAATCTCTGGTGATCTTACCTCTTGGACCCCCACACATGTAACATAAAACATTGCTAAACTTGTATCCCCCACTGAAGTTCCTCTTGAGGGTGAAAAAAATTCTTCATGTTTAATGAATTTCTGATCCTCTACAAAGTTTAAGTAAAATCTGTAAAAGAGTACTGCTCACATATCTACTACTACTACTACTACTACTACTACTACTACTACTACTACTACTACTACTACTACTACATGCCCTAGATCATGTTTTTTTTTTTTTAAACTTTTTAGTTTGGAAGAGGAAGCAGTATTCATAGCCCCAAGAGGCCCTCTTTTTTTTTTTTTTTTAAGAAAACGATTACAATGAAGGAATTGACTTTCAGTACCTTCTCCATGTTTATACCATCAACTGTAGTATGTTCAAAACTGAGTTGGAAAAAGGAGTTGTTGGCATATAGGAGTCTTTGCAGATGGCCAGTCTTGGACCCCTCTGTTATGACTTGCAGAACTACAAGAAATAGGTGGGGGATGAGAACAGAGCTCTGATGAACACCCACAGCATGCTGAATTCCTTATTGAACTTGTTGATAATTCTCCCCTTACTGACAACATTCCTTCTGTACATGACTTGCACAGCTTTCATAAGCTATTATTCTGCATCCATATTCTTAGTAACCACTAGACTAGAGAGTATGGAATCCTATCAAATGCCTTCTCTGTCAACAAATGCTCACCCTTAGCTAAGAGCAGCTTCTGAAGTCGTCTCACTAAGAAGTGGGCATCTGTAGTATCTTGTATTGGCATTAACCCACACTATATCTTATCTAAACTAATACTTTTCCTAATTAGCTGTTCTGTAATTCTTTTGGCTACTTTCATAACTCTGTATATTAACTTGGTGGAGGTGCAATGGCCCACTTGTTAGGGCAACTGACTCATGGTCATAGGATCGCAGTTTCGATTCCCAGACCGGGTGTTGTGAGTTTTTATTGAGCAAAAACACCTAAAGCTCTACGAGGCTCTGCCAGGGGATGGTGGCGAACCCTGCTGTACTCTTCCACCACAACTTTCTCTCACTCTTACTTCCTGTTTCTGTTGTGCCTGTAATTCAAAGGGTCAGCCTTGTCACACTGTGTCACGCTTGAATATCCCCGAGAACTACGTTAAGGGTACACGTGTCTGTGGAGTGCTCAGCCACTTGCACGTTAATTTCACGAGCAGGCTGTTCCGTTGATCGGATCAACTGGAACCCTCGTCGTTGTAAGCGATGGAGTGCCAACAACAAATATTAACTTGATGCCCCTGTGGTTGCATCTTTGTAGAACATCTCCAAAGCCCTTGTCAGAATTGGTGATTATATTTGAACTGCCAACGTCTTTGTTGGTTTGTCCAGTACCTTATTGACTGGACCATCTGCACCAACTGTTCCACAATGTGATAGAAGGTTGTACTGAATTAACTGACTTCATTAATTATGCGAGTATTCATATCATTGTTTTTTTGTTTTATTGGGACGAAAAGCAAGATTTGTATTCAGAAAGAAGATGAGATACTGAACTAAATATTGTGAAGGATTCTATTCTGCCACTTTCTTGTGTATATATTTACACACACACACACACACACACACACACACACACACACACACTACAAATTTAGGTTAGATAATACACATTACATTCATTCATATGATACTGGTTGATAAATTTACACACATACATACATACATGCACACAAACATACACACACAAACACACACACACACACACACACACACACACACACACACAAACACACACAAATAAGTAAGAAACAGAAAAACCTGTGTAGACACATACCCTTACATCCATAGAGTCGTAGATAGATTTGTAGACACACATTCACCTGTACATTCATATATATACATTCATTAGTATAGTCGCACACGTACATCTGTACATTCACACAAGCATACATACCTACATAAAATGTAACCTTAGACATTCTAGCCATGAACCACACCCCCTAATGACGTTGCACTAATTTTCAACTCCACCCCATCACCATGTATACTACGCCGCAGTAGTCCTTTCACCTTTCCTGTTGAAATTCATTGTAATGTGTTAAATAGTTTGTGTTTATTCATTTATTCATTTATTTATTTTCTTCTCTTGACTGCATGACTTCAAACAAACACAGCCAGTCTTCTTTTCAAGCAATCTCTCTCGCTCGTTCACTCTTTCACCCGATCTCATTCTCAGTCTCGCACATTCTCTCTAAATGTATTTATCATTTTATATCTTTTTTTCTTCTACAATTGAGTAAAGGTGAGGTTTTGTAGCCTGAGTTAACTTATGAACAACAGAAGCACTGTTCTTCTTTTTCGAGAAGATGGTGATGATAATAATAATAATGACAATAATAATAATCATATCTAGTGTACGCGCAAGGCCTGAAATTTGGGGGAGGGGTAAGTCGATCATATCGACCCCAGTACTCAACTGGTACTTAATTTATCGACCCTGAAAGGATGAAAGACAAAGTCGACCTCAGTGTAATTTGAACTCAGAACGTAGTGATGGGCAGAATACAGCTAAGCATTTTGTCCAGTGTGCTAACGATTCTGCCAGCTTGCCACCTTGAATAATAATAATAATAATACTATCAATATTATTTGCTTCAGTTTCCATTCAGTTTATATTGCATTTGTTGTCATTAGAATAACTGCTAATTCATCTGAAATTGCATGTTTGTCAGAGTAATTTGAATATTATACATATGTTGATATATATATGTGGCCGTTGCCAGTACCGCCTGACTGGCTCCTGTAGGATTTTCGAGCGAGATCGTTGCCAGTGCCCCTGGACTGGCTTGTGCGGGTGGCACATAAAAGACACCATTTCGAGCGTGGCCGTTTTCGTGCGGGTGACACGTAAAAGCACCCACTACACTCTCTGAGTGGTTGGCGTTAGGAAGGGCATCCAGCTGTAGAAACTCTGCCAAATCAGACTGGAGCCTGGTGTTGCCATCCGGTTTCACCAGTCCTCAGTCAAATCGTCCAACCCATGCTAGCATGGAAAGCGGACGTTAAACGATGATGATGATGATGATGAGGGTAAAGACCTCCGTTTGTCATGATTGACCATGGGATTGCATATAAAAGTTACCCTCCGAGGTACAAGTCTGAGCAAAATTGTTTATGGAAGACCAGCAGTTGTCCATGCATACCAGCCTCACCTCTCCATGCCACCAATGTTATCCAAGAGAAAGGCAATGACCAATACAGGTTGGCACCTATAACATCACAACTCATTTCAACAGCTGAGTGAACTGGAGCAACATAAAATGAAGTGTTTTGCTCAAGAATACAACACGCAACCTGGTCCAGGAATCGAACTCACTACCTCATGATTGTGAGCCTGACACTCTAACCACTGAGTCATGTATCTTCACACACACACACACACACACACACACACACACACACACACACCATTGTTGAGTAACTCTTTGTTTTTTTTTTACTTTCTACATTTTCTTTCTCTTTCTCTCTTGTATGTCTCTTTTTCTTTCTCTCTTGTATGTCTCTTTCTCTTTCTCTCTTGTATGTCTCTTTCTCTCTTGTATGTCTCTTTCTCTTTCTCTCTTGTATGTCTCTTTCTCTGTTTCACCCTTTCATGGTTTTGCTTTTTCACTCTTCCTTCTGCACATTCACTTCTCAAAGTTTGAGGCTTGCACTGAATATCTAAACAGTCAATACCAATTAATATATAAATGACATTAACAATTTGCTAATCATATTTCTAACAAAATACACTGTGTTTAAAGTAATCAATGCAAAGAAAGTATTTAGTAAAATAATTAACTTCCTTTATTATAATTAAGTTTGTAAAAGTAATAGGTTTGCAGAATTGTTAGAGCTTCTGACAAAATTCCTTGTGGTATATCTTTTTGGCTCAGTACATTCTGTAATACAGTTCTATATTTAAGAGATGAGAAATTATGTACATTATTTACATTTGACAGATATTTCTCCTTATCTTGTTTGTTGTTAACACGTCTCAGCTGATATACCCTCCAGCCTTCATCAGGTGCCTTGGGGAAATTTCGAACTTGAGTTCTCATTCCTAAGGTATTTTATGATGTTGTTATTATTATTATTATTATTATTATTATTATTATTATCATTATTATTATAATTATTATTATTAGTCAGGTCACTGCATGGAATTGAACTTGGAATCTTGGGGTTAGTAGCCTGCGCTCTTAATCAGTACGCCATATATATAAGCCCATTGGCATATAGCATGGGCTACTAATTCCAAGATTCCGATTTCGATTCCAGGCAGTGACCTGAATAATAATAGTAATAATAATGATAATAATGATAATAATAATAATAATAATAATAATAATAACATCAAAAAATACCTTAGGAATGAGAACCCAAGTTCGAAATTTCCCCAAGATGAAGGCTGGAGGGTATATCAGCCAAAACGCTGTGTTAACAATAAACAAGATGAGGACAAATATCCGTCTAATGTAAATAATGAATACATTCTGTGTTCAAATTTGTGCTGATTTC
The DNA here is from genome assembly GCF_046866305.1 of Octopus bimaculoides. Classification (NCBI taxonomy): domain Eukaryota; kingdom Metazoa; phylum Mollusca; class Cephalopoda; order Octopoda; family Octopodidae; genus Octopus; species Octopus bimaculoides. The sequence goes on from NC_142933.1 coordinate 82,762,773, forward strand.
AACTTTACCTTTTATTATGACTCACACTAGCATAATCAAGGAAAAGTTATTTTACTAAATCTTACAATAATTTTGATTATTTTCAAAAAATTTTAACTCAAGTTTTCAATCCCTGCCAGCAGTAGCTTCTCTGCTTCTCATAATTCAGTAACCATCTAGAACTACCTAATTGAAGGTGCATGGCCAAGTGAGTATGGTGCTGCACTTATGATTTTAAGACTATGGTTTTGATTCCTGGGTTGGACGATGCATTGTGTTTATGAGCAAAACACTTCATTTTACATTGCCCCAGTCCAGTCAGCTGTAAATGAGTAACCCTGCAATGGACTAGCCTGTTTAGGGGGCAAATGTGATTTCAGTCATTCATATGCCATAGAAACATGGTAACTGGCCCTATGAATCTTGGGACACAAGAAGTAATGTCCAGAACCAACTGATCTGGTGACCTTTATGAATGTCCAACATTCAGTAAACGTTTTCAGTGAGAATTAACTCTCACCGATATGGACAATTTACTATAAACCTTAACCCCTAATAGCGTTAATATAAATTTAATAAATATATTAAAATCTTATACCTATACAAACATTAAAATCATATTAAAAAAAGATCAACAGTGGATTGTGGATTATCGTATGTGTGTGTGTGTGTGTATGTGTATAATACTTGTATTCACACACACGAACATATATGCCGGTTTTTATTTTTCAAACTTTTTCAGATGTGCCAAAATTTGTTAAAATTATGATATAGAATTCATGCATATTTCAAAATAAGCTGGTAGCAAACTCTCTGAGGATCAATTACAATTTGAATGTTATATTTTATATTATCATTGTGGTACTATACCTCCTGAGAGAGTTAGACAATACCATATATTAAAGTAATAATGATACATAAAAGTTTGAAGAATAAAAATATATATGAATGACTTGATTTAATAATCTGTTTCAGATTCTTGCACTTCTTTGCAGAGAGAGAGAGAGAGAGAGAGAGAGAGACTTAATACCTTGTAAATAAGAAATAAGAGTGAACAAATAAATATGGAGGGATAGAGGTGGAGAGAGACTGGGGCAAGTCAGTGGGAGTTGTGTGGGTGAAGTCAATGGGACAAGTTTTGGAGGTAGTATGAGTAGTGTGGGAAATTAGATGTAAAGTAAAAAAGTTAAGTTACCTTCTCAAGTCATGCTGACTCATAAGGGCTAGTCTCTCAGTTTCCATGGCATATAAATTCCCTACTTGGTCCATCACAGGGTTACTCATTTTTGTCAGCTTAGTGGACTGGAGCAATGTGAAATGAAGTGTTTTGCTCAAGAACACAATGTGTCACCCAGTCCTGGAATCAAAAGCACAGTCTTAAGATCATGAGCCTAACAACCTAACCACTAAGCCATGCACCTTCACAGGGAGGCTAGATGATGAGGGAGGAAATGAAGTATGAGGACAGAGTGGCCAAAATTTGAAACAAGGACAAGGTTAGATGAAACTGGAGGGAAGTGGTGAGGCTGGATAAGTCTGAGACAAGCAAGTAAGAGAATAAAGGAAGTGACGGACAAAAGTAGAACCAAAATACTACAGATAGTATACAGAAATTGTTTAAGATAGAGGCAGGTGGTGGGCAGTATTGGGTTAATGCTTATTACTAAAGAAATAGAACGAGGAAGGAAATAGAAAAAAATCTAGAAACAAGGAGTGGATAGAATTGTAAAGGTAAAAGTAGACTAGAGAAAGGTGAAAAGTGTTGTAGTGAATGCCATGGCGGGAAGAAAGGATTGAAATCATATAAATGGAGTAGTGAACAATTACATTATCTACAGGAACTGCTCATGTAACAATGTAATATGTACAATAAATGTGCATTGTATGCACAACATCATCATCATTTAATGTTCATGTTTCATGCTAGCATGCATGTTAGATTAAGTGTTATGTATTCATACATAAAGGTATAAAAATATAATTTTGCAGCCATCATATATATGCATGTTTGCTTGTGTGTGTGTATGTATGTGTGTGTGTGTGTGTGTGTGTGTGTGCGTGTGCGTGTGTGTGTGTTTGTATTTGCGCTCTGTTCTCTCCACCACTTAAGTACCAGTGTTGTTTTATGTCTATGCAACTTCACAGTTTGGCAAAGTAATTGACCGACTGAATTGATTGACCAGACTTTAAGAAACAAGTCCTGGGGTTGATTTGTTAGATTAAAACCCTTCAAAGCAGTGCCTCAGCCCAAGTGACTGAAACAAGTAAAAGATAAAAAAACCCCCAAAAAACATAGAATAATGGAAAATAAAGGAGTAGACAAGTACACTGTCTACACGAAATACTTGTTTGATTACACACATATTGCAGTGTATGTACAAACTGCATGCAACAAATATAAGCAAGTAGTATGTAAAGCCCAACTTAAAAACAATATGGACAATGAATAATGCTTATTGTTTGCTGTTGTCATTTGTTCTTTCTCATTTACCTATACATGTGTGTGTGTGTGTGTGTGTGTGTGTGAATGTGCACTTATATTTGTGCATGTATGTTGGAGATTGTTTTGTGCATGTTTTTCTTCATGATTGTATGTATTACATGTGTTAAACAGGCATGTCTGTGTCTATGCATGTATATATCTCTGTGTGTGTATGTATATATATATATATATATATATATAAAATAATGCGCCCTTTTTAAAGCCTAGCCAGGCTCATGGGCTCGGTTTCCCGGTTTCAATGGCGTATGTGTTCCCCAGCTGGACAGGATGCCAGTTCATCACAGCGTTACTCATTTTTGCCAGCTGAGTGGACTGGAGCAATGTGAAATGAAGTGTTTTGCTCAAGAACATAACGCATCGCCCGGTCCAGGAATCGAAACCACAATCTTACGATCATGGTGCTGACACCCTAACCACTAAGCCACTAATTTATATATTTATATATTATGGCTCAGTGCAGGCCAACATACATAGTGTAGTGAATCAAAAAGAATTTTAAACAATTGAAATTACTCCCTCAAAAAAGAAGAAAAATTGTTAGCATTAATGACACTTCTTGTTTTGGAAGTTTCTCTCTCTCTCTCTCCCTCCTCTCTCGCTCGCTCCTCTCCCCTTTACTCCTCCCCTTCCCACCCTCTCTCTTGCTATATATGTATGAATATGTATGTTTAGAACATTTTTAGAGCTCCAGCAGGAAATTGCTATTTAAACTCTAGTAGAATTTTCTGCTTATTACTTCCTTGCTCAGTTCAAGAAACTCAAGCACCTGAGTAACTACTAGATTGTTTTCAGCTGAAAAAGTAACATGTATATACTCCACATAATGTATGGAGTACTATTTTTCTTCCTGTTTCCACATGTTAAATGTAGTTATCTCTTTATAAATGCAGCAGTCAAAAGATTTACTTACATTTCATTGTTGTGTGTGAGAAGTTGGAGTATTATTGTCTATAACCCAAGGGAGTCAGTACTATGTACTATCATT